>NW_008824053.1:8759456-8820311 GCF_000699105.1 Pygoscelis adeliae | reverse complement strand
CGATGAAGCTGTCTTACTGGCTGGAGTTCCTTTGTGCTGCTCTTCAGGCGCTCTCCTGCTGACCTGTGTTCCTTCTCCAGGCTCTGGGCATCTATTAGTGTCCCTGGCATCAAACTGGTAGGAGTGGGAGGGATTGAGGTTCCCCTCCCCCAGCATCTCTACTTTGCTTTGTCTATTCTATTATTATTATAATTATTATAACTACTACTACTACTACTACTACTACTACTACTACTACTACTACTAAGTGAGCGAGCGGCTGTGTGGTGCTCAGTTGCCAGCTGAGGTTAATACCACGACATCCCATCAACTAAAGAATTAAAAGGGTCATATCTTGGCACTTCTTCGGCAGTTCAAAGAGGGTTTGTTGCCTTGTCTGTTAAAAACTTGAGCAAAGAACCTATGTTTAGACCAGTATAATTTTCCCTGTCTCACATAATCAGCCTGTTGTACAAGCCTCATTGGAAGAGGTGTTGATAGGGCCGTCATTCCCCCTGCTTTTCCACCCTTTCCATCACACTCCAGATATTAATAAAATCCCAGCTGTGCTCCAAAGCATTTATTTTCTTCTGCAAGCTCAGGTCCTACAATTAGAAATGACCCTGGTAAAGAAGGTTTCCTCTGATGAGTTGAAAAAAGGCAAATTACAGTTCAAGTTATATCAATTGATTCTTAGGTATAATGAAATAAATTCAATTTAACTTCTATCAAGTTTCTCTAACAGCCTTGTTCTTCCCATCAGACTATCCACAAGGAATATGTCACATCAAAATGCCATACTGTCTGATACAGCCATATTCTAGCCTGCCAAACTCTGCATTTACATTTGCAAATTAATTTCATTGGACTTCAAGTCATTATATAATAATCTTACAGCATAAATGTCATCACACTGTGTTGTTAATAGATTGGGTTTCACTGGAATCTGTGATCCAAATCAGGTTTCACTGGAATCTGTCATCCAAATCAGAATCTGATCTTTTTTTCTTAGATTCATAGTATTGTACAGTGCTGAAACTGAATAAATATTTAATTAAATAATCCTTTCAAACATAGGAAGAATGTGTCAGTGTGATTAATTTTTAAACGTATTTTAGAAAACAAGTTCAAGTCTTCTCTGTAAAAGTTATTCCCAAAAGTCAGGAAATTTACTTTTCTGAAAAAGGTAATTTGTAAGTAAAAAAAAAAAATTATGAGATAAAGTAGTTAATTTATCTAACAGTTTGATTAACCAATATCTAAAACAGAGTAAGATTCGTTACAAGTCTAATTCTAATTCTACAATCTAATTCTGAAAATGTCTGGTCTTATTTTACAGACATTATGTACTTAACTTCTTAGTAATAGAAATACTGTAACATTTCCTTGTGCTGATGACTTAACAAAAACAACTTCTCTGGGGTGTCGGATGAGCGTAAGACTTGCAAATATCAATTTAAAAATAAAATGACAAGGTTTTATATTTTGGATTTCAGTTTGTTCATTTAAGAGAGCAATCTCCCAATTGAACCTGAGAAAGGGCCCTCTGTTATACTAAGCTGTAAATAAAGCAACAAGCAACCAGCAGCCCAACAGCTTTCTGAAACTTCCACATTTAATAAAAATCTGCTGGAATTGACAAATTCAAATATATTTTCTGTGGCTTATATGCTCTGCTATTAGAGCACAGAGAAAGAAACACATGAAATCTTTCAATAAGAACTTGGTTAGCATGGCATAAGAGAGTGCTCTGGATAAAAACAGCATGCCTGGCTTCCTATTCTACATGAGTGGGTGCATTTACATATACAAATATTTCCTAGAAAGCTCCTCAACTTTTTATTTATTTACAGATAATATTTGTTGTATGTGCCATTTTCAGAAGCAACTTTCTCTTCCAAAATCCTTTCTGAGTGTAAAAATACAGATTAATATTCTGCTATATTAGCACAGCTGTGACCATTGGTAAGCCAAATGTATGATACGGGTCCCTTTTTTCTTTTCTCTACATTATACTTAGTGAAGCTCTAAAGAAGCACTTTTACTCAAACAAAAGAATTTTTAAATAACTATTGCTAAAGAGAGTGAGTCCTGTGAGAATAATGCTGAGTGCTAAAACTTGTTTCGCATGACAAATATCACAAAGTACAGAGAGCTCTTACTGATACAGTCATATTGTTGGTGCTTTCCAGAGAAAAAAAAAGAAGACAGAGTAATATTATCCGGATCCTTTTGAAACATTGCAGATTGATTAGTAAGTGTGAGCAGTAATTCCTGAAAAATGAGCATTGTGCTTCTCTGGCTCTCTGAATGTTTGCTGCTATCTGATGGAGAAAAAAAGAAAACCCAACAATATTCTTTACAGTGGAAATTAACGCATTCAGCAAATAAAAGATTTACACCACGGTGCTTGACATGTCTACTTAGTTTGCCATTATATGCCACTGTTTTGCCTCTGCAACAGTTCCTCTGTTTCAGAGCTCATCCTACAGACTGATCGATGGCATCTGAGGAAATTTGTTACTAGACCATCAGGTTAGTGCCAATACCCACCTGCCATTAATCCGATTTTGCATATGACTAAAACCACAGTGGACTGAAGTGAGTAATGTCCACTTGTTAGAGGTTAATGCAGCTGTCGCGATCATAATTATCCTAATATATTCTCATCAGATTAGCATTAGCATGTTAGTTGTATTAAATAGATATCTAGAGATCAATATGGAAATCTTAACAAACGTTATATAGCTGCCACAGTCCATTGTAGTACAGTGTGAGGATTCATCTGCTTTTAGTAATACAAATACACATTGTCCTTTTTTCTTACAATAGTAAGGTACATTGATTGGATTAGTTAGAGATGCCATATAGTTTCCAGTATTGTAGATTTTTAAGGAAAGACTAGAAAGATTAATCAACCCGTCAATATTGACACATTTATAGTTGATATTGCCTGGAAGAGTGGAAGGAGACTTACTGAGATCCCTTTCAGTTCTTTTTTTTTTTTTTTTTTTTTTGTGATTCTAGGGCATTTTTTAAATTAATTAGTTTCCTGATAATCTGTTTGAAATGCAAGACTGAAAAATATTTTAAAGGCATGATATGAAAGTATATAAACAAAAAGTCTAGGAGATTAAGGAGCACATAGCTCAGTTTCAAAAGTGTTTTCTCATATCCAGGGACTACGGATTTTCAGTAGGACATGAGAAATTGAAAAGTAATTTCCACTCTATTCAAATAAAAAAAATGCATAAAATCCTTGCAGGGTTTCTACTGCCTGTGTAGGTAATGGAAGTGCAAGACAGTAAAAAGACCTAACAGACTTTACTCCTCTCCCATATAATCCACTCTCAGTAGCTAAGCAGAACATAACCCAAAGTAAGTTTATTGTAAGTAAACCTAAATGAGACTTTTTTTTTGTCTGTCAAAGGAAGATAACCTTTCTTGAAATTGTAAATTCTTTCTCTAAAGTCTTTATACCCTAAAAAGCAGTTGTCTCTTAATATAAATTGTGGTCTTAGTTTATAAATAATCTTGCTCAATAGTGAAGTATTTTTAAAATGTGATTTAAGAAACAATCCAAACTACAGTGGCACATAATTCATCACAACTTTCCAAAGCAGTCTAGCAGTCCCCTACGGGGAGGGAATCTTCCTGTAATAGAATTTCTTCACTTTTTAGAAAGATTGTTTTTTCTATGACTTCTTCCTCATTTCTATACTGTAAGACTCGACATCTGTCCCTGTTGCTGTCTTCTCCTTAACTTTGGAGTTTTGCATGCTGCCACAGGGAAATTCCATTCCAGGTGGTGCCCCTTTGTGCACAGTTCGTGTTACATGATATGCAGTAGCTACATACCTTGTACTTGTGATTTCATTGCTGAAATAAAAACCCCTCAAGGTCCTGCCTGAAGTATGTTTTTTTCCCATCATGAGTAACACAGAACCAATATATCATCTATAGACAGTGACACAACGCCAGGTTTGGTCACCATTGTGTTGCAATCAGCGTGTTGTATTATATTTTCATGTAGAACAGAACAGTAATTTGCCTAGAATATTTAATACAACCTAACAAGGATGCTGTTAAAGTCTTTCCAAAGACTGAGCTTGGTCTTCATTTCTGTTTTCATTTAATTTTTGCAAATCCACATAATAATCTGTGATGGCTACCTGAAGTAAATTTGACATCTAAAACACTCTGAGTATTTAATTTTTTATGATGAGGTATACTTAGCAATCCCATTTCTTAGCTTTTCTGACAACATAACAGTGAAAAAAACAAAATAGGAATTGTGTACAAATATTTCAGTGCCTTGATAAGCCTTAGATGTAGAGGCAAATGTTTAGCAAAGCAAAGCATCTTTCTTACTTCTTTTATACGCATCAGTCCACATTTTTCTCAATTAATATTCCCCCTTACGTAGCTGTTTCTGTGCCTCTGAGTGGTGCTTCCCTGGTGCACACACACATGCTACCAAGAAATGACATTGTCCACCGTTGTAAACTTGCCTAGCTCCATTGATTTTAGTAGCAGAAGGCTGATTTGTGCCAACTGATGAGCTGACCCTTAGATCCTTACCTTTTTTTACTGCTGCATGCCAGATAATTTTTCTTTGCTGTTATATTTTGACAATACAGTCTGATTGACTTAATAGAAAAATAAGAACTAATTGCTTCAGTTTCATGCCCAAGGAATCTTTAATATGAGAACATTTTCATTAAAACAGTTGAACACATTCAGCACACCCTCTCCTTCTGTTAGTAGCTCACACTACCAAAACGGTAGTCGTTCCTCCCACATTAGAACACATGCACTTAACTACTATTTTACCTGGAAAAGAAAAAATTGAGTGTCCTGTCATGGTTACTTGTTAATGATGTTAATACTGGTAGAAATGTAAATCCCAGTGGTTTTTTTTATTGTTGTTTGGGTTTTTTTTTCCAGATTGCGAACAGTGACCACTGATATTGTAACAATTTGAAGATGTTGCACTTTGTCCTGCTAATGCAGTAGAAACACAGTGTTGGTAAGATTCAGGGTTCAAAACTGAATCACAGCAGAACTAAAAGGAAAAAAAATTGTACAAGGCCCAGTTGCACCACTTGTAACTCAAATCGCAATCCAGACAGCGAGGTGGACTGACTTAAAGTCTTCTCTAACTTCCCTCTTGCTTCACCTACTTTTTCCTCTGTTCCATCACACAATGATTTATATAGGATATATGAACAAGGAATTGACTCCAAGTCAATTGATACTTAGATTGGACGCCTCCACAAGTAAATTTAATTTTGTGAATTAAATTATAGAACTCCATGATTGATTTTTTGGGCCACAATGAATATGGATAAATCTGAATACGGGTCCTCAGTTCAGGTTAGATTAAATATTAGGACCAATTCATTATATCAGAAGGAAATGGATCCTGGTTTCATTATATGTAAAGAAAGGGTCTCATATTTATGTCTATTCTCTATTTTTTGTGAGAACAAGGTAGGAACTTTGTCCTTAATAAGCACCCACAGTAACAATCACAGTCATGAAGTGTTTTCTGCCACTCAAAAGCATATAGAAAAGGACAGAAGTCTTTAGATACAAGTGCTCATTGTTAAAAACCACTGGGAGCAGAGCAGGAAGACAAACATATCTTATTTAATGGTCCTTTGGGAGCCAACTTACTCATATTAAGATTCTATAAATCTCTTTTCTGATTTCTTTACCTGATTCATTGGCACCCTAAGTATTTCACAACTCTTTTCTCATCAACATCTCAGAAGATGCCACAAATTCACCAGGTAAATTGTCTCAGATCTGTAACTGATTTGGAACTCATCCCATTTGAAAATTAAAGGACAATGAACTCGATTTTTTCTCTCGACTTAATAGAATGCAGTTTTCAAAGGTTGTGTTTACGCCTTTTTGACCAGACAAATTAACCATTGTATCTTCTTAAACAATTCATTAGTTACTAATGGCTGCAGTGACATCTGCTGATGACAGTGAAGCTGATCAACTAATGCTTTCAGTGCTGCTAAATTCATCCGCTCATAAATTCCTGGGTTTGCAAAGAGCATAGAGGAGCAGGCAGAGATTTACTCATGAACAATTATTTATTTATCCAGAGCTGAAACCTCTAACTGTTCTACCACAACTTGAGTCCAGGTGTGTACATGCATGTGAGCTCTGCGGCCAGGAGCTAAAGGGGAAAGTTGTAGAGAATTTAATTTGCATTGGCCACCTACCTTTACGTCCTCTATCGATATTTGATATCGATATCCTCCACATAAGGATGCTGCTCAAGCATTGCAGTCACCCAAAAGCCTGAAAGACACTAGCCACATCTATGCAGCTTTGTTAGATTGCTCCTATGCTGATTTTTTAACCTACACATGCAAATCCCTAAACTACATCAGAACCCTAGGTAAGAAATGTTGCCTAATTCTCTAAAAGCTGACCAGTACTGAACCTTCCTCTCTGGAGGGGAGGGTGAGCAGCCTGCTTGATATATGCCATCCCCTCCTACAACCCAAACTGAGCCTGGGCATGTCTGGGAAGTGGCTAGTATTGAGGGGCCAGAAATGTGCTGAACAGAGTGCTAGTCATCAAACCCTGTGGAAGACTGCTCTGGCCCTTTTTAACTAATAGAGGCATGAGTACCACTGGGGACAGTGCGATAAACCTTCCAAGGTGTACATGCTCATAAAATAGCCCTACCATTACAGGCCTTGTCTCTGCTGTACTCACAGGGTAGAAGCCAAAAGGAGGTCTAAGTGGTAATGCCGTCTTACAGGATTCATACAAGTTATTTCCTTGCCACTGGTGACAGAACTGGTAAGAAATAGTTATTAACTTCTATTGCTTCTTAGAGCTCCAAGCCACCATACCATCTTATCTACAGGACCTTCTGTGACTGACGGAAAAAAAAGCTACTGAAAAAAAGTGCTGGGAGGTAGGGGAAGATATTTTTCTTGTAGCATGTAAATGTATATTTACATGTAAAAGCAATAGCAGCATCCTGTTGCTTTGTTTCCCAAGTTTATGACCATTCCCACTCCTCTAATAAAGCTTTTTTTTTTTTTTTTTTGGTTTGCACATGGCCTCAGAGTACTTGAGAGTGTCAAACTTCTGACTGTAAAGGGTACTGGGAGAGAGTATGTTTAGTTTCCCTATGCTTCAAGCTGGTTAAGTTATGTTTCAGCAGAGAACTGAGACATACTGAAAACAGCCCTTTTGCTGCCATTAACCAGCTGGCAGAAGGGCTATAGATAGATTACAGACCCACGTGGAGATTTTCTGAACTTCCTGAAAGGATAGCACATAATTTACCATGTCCAGCAAAGGCACAAGGGACTATATATAGCTTTTAGGTATATCTAAGCAAACCAAATGACTCTGGGTTTATTTAAACTAGGATTACTTCATTCCCAACTGGTAAAATACAATCATATGCCCTCAAATTATCAGAGGGATAAAACAGTTTTCATGCCCTCTGTGAATAAGGAGACTTTATATTTTCAAGGAGACAATAATCCAGCATATGATATTACGGGAACTTTTTATTGCAGCAACATTTTTTATTTATGTGAAAAATTTAGTTTGTGTGCCTAACTCCAAGAATTTGTTCACATACAAATATAGGGATGGAAATAGAGCACAATTACAAGCCCAGATCCTGACATCTGTCCTGCCCAAGCAGAACATATGCTTGCATGCTTCAGTTTGGCAAATCTCACTTCTTGTCTTCTATAAATTGAGCCTCATGCTGAAGTGTCTGTGACCTCAATGCTTTGGCTCTCCTCATATAGTCATTAACACCTCAAACATTCATAATTTTTCAATCACTTTACTGAAATGTTTAAAAAAACATTTCAATAGAATTTTATTTTAAGGTGCTTTATTGAAATAAAAATGTCAGTGGTCAAGTCCAATATCTACATTAGGAAAAACTTAGGTGAAAGAACTTGATGAAACCCTGCTTTAGCATTTCCAGGAACTGAGGGTTTTTTTCCCTGAAAGTACTTTCAAAAAGTAAACTTTTGTTTTCAGGTGGAAATTCATGAGCATTCTGGAATTTTCAATGTTTTTAAATTTTTTTCAAACTGTGCAAATTCTCATGAAATAGAAAAGCATTTCCCATTCAGCTGAATTACAAAGTATTCATAGGATAATTCCACTAAGAAAATGTTTGAAAGCACAGTAAGTGACTGTCATGGTTTAACCCCAGCCGGCAACTAAGCCCCAGGCAGCCGCTTGCTCACTCCCCTCCCCAGTGGGATGGGGGAGAGAATCAGAAGAGTAAAAGTGAGAAAACTCATGGGCTGAGATAAAGACAGTTTAATAAGTAAAGCAAAAGCCACGCAGACAAGCAAAACAAAACAAGGAATTCATTCACCTCTTCCCATCGGCAGGCAGGTGTTCAGCCATCTGCAGGAGAGCAGGGCTCCATCACGCCTAACAGTTACTTGGAAAGAGAAACGCCATCACTCCAAATGTCCCCCACTTCCTTCCTCTTCCCCCAGCTTTATGTGCTGAGCATGACGTCATATGGCGTGGGATATCCCTTGGGTCAGTTGGGGTCAGCTGTCCCGGCTGTGTCCCCTCCCGAGTTCTTGTGCACCCCCAGCCTCCTCGCTGGTGGGGTGTTATCAACACTGTTTCCAGCACAAATCCAAAACACAGCCCCATGCTAGCTCCTGTGAAGAAAATTAACTCTATCCCAGCCAAAACCAGCACAATGACCTCAGAGAATCACTCAGCATACTGAATTTCCTCTTGATATAACAGAGAGCAATTAGATTTTTAGAAGAAGAAAGAAAATATCTATTACCTGTTCTTGCTGCTAATCGTCACATCCACAATCCAATGCATTTAAACAGTTCCTAGTGATTTAACAATTGCCATTCTCTTACAAAAATAGCAATTTTCTCATACCCCTACAATATGGAAGTAGTTTTCTAGTGTGAATGTCTGCATCTGCAATTATTCGTATTCAGTGACTTGAATTTTTATAAAAGGTTTTTCTGGCAAATCATTTTAACTCAGTTTGTAATCCTGCTTTGCAATTTAAAAGTTGAATGAATGTTTCTAGACTCCATTTATAACATGGGAACTATAATGGGAATGATTTCCCAGCCCACTGAATTTAGTAGTAGACTTTTCCTTTGCTTGTCTGTGTCCAAACTCCTAGTCCACAATACTGGATTAACCTTTCTTCATGAAAATAGCTCTTTTATGGAGATAGCCTTCACAAACAAGGGAGTGCCACGCATCCCTGTGGCAGCCTGTTACATACACAATAGTGTTTCCAAAGTACCACTTCTTTGTGCCTTCTCTGAAGTTAGAACAATACCAAGTGACTTAGCCCCATGACAGCTAATTTTGTATATTTTCTTTCCATATTCTGACAAAAAGAAACTGCATTATTCTGTTTGCAGCTCAAGTACAGGCATGATGGCAAATCTTTAATTGCAGACACAACTGTTGCATTGCTCATAAAACACTTTTTCACAAACATCTCTACACGTGTGGGATTTTACTGTGGCCACATAATACACTTCACTTAAAGAAAGAAGGTGACAAAGGTCAGCATTTTTTATATCTGGGTGAGAGTGGCAGAAAATCTGCTGTCTTTCTTAATGATGATGATGAAAGAAATACATAATGACATATATTCTATTCACTTCATTTTATCCACTATTCAAATAATCCTATTCTGATTCTATTTTAGTCCTGATTAACTCATTATTTTAAAAGTCAATAATCTCATTTTGCCTAAAATCCCACTCATCTTGCTCTCAGTTTTGGATTCCCAATTCCACATCCTATTTGTGAACTAGAATTACTATTATCATGTGTTCAGTCCTGCAGATTCTGTAACAATGGAAAACCGGGATCAGGAAGAGTTTCTGATCTCCCTCTCCCACAGACGGTAATGCTTAATTGACTTCTGTATATGCCTTGCTGAAGTGTCACTTGGGATAAGATTGCCCACTGCTCTTTGCCCAAGTGCACTGCAAGAACAGCGTTTGGCTCAGTAGCACTCCTGCACGGGAGGAGGCTCTTAGTTTGCCTACGCAGCAGTATTTGTGGCTGTTTAAGGGCAAAATCATTCTGTTAGATTTGTGCACTGATCTAGACAGAGCCAGTGGTACTGAGGCAGTCTCCATCTCAGTGCAGTCCCTAAGGCCCTTGGTAGCTGAGCAAGGTCAAACCAGCAAACTGAAACTGTGTCAGGATCAGGTTTAAAGCTATCCCTAAGGCACAAGCTTCATCCATCTCTTCCATCCACTGAAAAAGTGGGTGAAACTCATACAGGATGTTGCTGAGGGATGCTTGGGAGAAAAGGAGCACATGTGAGAAAAGGGCATTTGTTTTTGTATTGCTGAAGGTTGAAACATTTCAGTATTTCCTGTGTTATTAAAGAAGATAATCAGAAATGCTTACTATTACATTAATGCTAATCATATGTTTCCTTTTGATTCTATTGAGCTTTGGATGATTTTTATAATACCTTAAGTAATACAGTATGGGATGTTTGATTATAGTTTAAGATTATAGTGTTTACAATACTTTATACCAGCACACAGCTGTTGCATTTATGTTTTAATGTCTAGATCTGGTAGAAAACTGACTACCTCATAACACGTGCAGTATTTTGGAATAGTTCTTGGTCCTGTGTTATTTAAGGAGGAAAAAAAATAAAAAATCATTGCAAGTAAGGAGGAGAAAGTGTGACTGGTGCACAACGACCCAGATCACTTGCTAAGCTGGGCATGAGCAAACAATGTGCATTTGAACATGTGAAAATGTGGCATTCAGGGGACTGACAATTTTGGAAATGCTTTGGAATCATGCTCAGTAACTGGCTGAACATGAGCTTATTGTCTGATCTCCTGACCATATGACCGCAGTCATCTTTAAGTGAGTAAACAATAGAACTAGAGTGAGACTATAATTAATGTTCACATTTGATCAGAAGTGTATGATAGAAAAACAAGATTAATTTTATGATAACCTCAAGGATCCACATGGAAAACAGAAATCTGGTAAATAAGGAACTGCTCGGTCTAGTTGGTAAAATACCTGAAAGTTGAAGCGAAACAATTTTTGATGTTTTTATGCATCTTTATTAGCAAGAGTAATTAGCTTACTGATGACTGTGATGTAGTTTCTCTCCTTAACAATTTGCAAGTTAGGACTGGTAGACTATTTTATAAAGCTTGTGTTCTATTTCAGAAATAAATTAATTAAGAGAAGTCTTGTAGCCTCAGCTTTATAGCTTTATAGGAAACCAAAACAACTGATTAGTCAACTTTCCTGTTCTTATAGCATGAATTTTAGAATCTAAAGCTTCTCTCATTGAAATCAACGGGAAGTGCCTCATAGACTCTAGTAGGCACAAGATGAGGCACCATGGCTTGCTGATGTTTGTGCTAAAATGTTTCTTTCAAAAGGAAGCTTTTATCAGTTTCCATCTTTTTCTTTTTTTTTTGTAGCCTCGAAAAACAAAACAAAACAAAACAAAACAAAAGGCGCTAAATTCTCAACTGGTATAAATTGGCCTGTTGACTTTATTGGAGCTCTACCAAATTATACCTACCGATGATTTGGCCCGTGAGTCTTAAACTGTGGGATAAAACAGGAACTCTCAAAAGGTAGAGGTAAACAAAATCATTTTTAGTCAGTAATTAGTCTTCTAAACTTCAAGAACCTTAATAAGCTGCAAGCAACTGAACTTCCTTCATTTCAATGCATTGCTCCTCATGTTTCATGCTACTTTATTAGATTAGCTTGCAAATTAGCTTACATTAATGAAAAATGATTAAGCTTAAACCAATGGAAATTAAATGGCTTAACTGTAAAAGCATTTGAAATTGCTTTTAAAATTAACAATGGGTTTATTCACTGATGTTTCCATGCTTAAAGTTTAGCAATAACTTCTTTCTGCGGACGGATTGTATCTATAAAGCAGTTAAGGGTGCCTTTGTGAAGTGACATCTCAAGTCTCTTGTCTTCAGGCTTTTCCCTGCAAACTCTTCACTGTTCAAAGCAGGCTCGGCGACATTTAAGCAGCACAGTATAGCAATGGCAAAAAGTACATTGTTACACTATGACTGACTCAGACCCAGGCAGCTGACAAACAATTTTCTCTGTATATGTGATACATGTCTGCTTATAATAGTAACTCAGAGGATAATTGCAGAAGAAATTATTCATGTGTATTTTATGTCTGTGTACTTCATGCAATTTGTTTGGTGATATTCTAGAAAAGGTAGAACTCTTAACTTTATTTGAATGAGTGTGTGTTTGGATCCCTGTAGTAAATTACATTATTCTTACATGGAAATAATAAACAGTATTGAATAGTATGCTTTTAGTATGCACTAGAAACACAGCCGGAATTGTTGGAGTTTGGTTTTTTTACTTATTTTGAAATTTTTCAATTCTATCTTAAGTACATCCACCTGTTACTAGTAAAACATCCCAGACAAATTGCAGCTTAATTTAATTTCTGGTATGGCAGGACCACACATTTATTCTTCAGCTGATTTGTAGGACCCCAATATAAATTTGAAATGTAAGACGTCTGCTGAAAACACTGAGCTTCCAAAAAGAAGTAAACCAAAAAGTGAAGTCCCTATATCCCACACAGGCACAGCAAACCCTAACCACCATGCAGGGATGAAAAAGGTGGGACGCAAGCTGGGGGGAGCTCACAGGCTCTTTGCAGTTAAGGAAATGTCACAGTGGCTCCCTGAACCCAGGTGTGCTTTGGATGAACAGGTTATTCAATGCCTACAAGGAAAGAGGCTGCTGGAACAGCTGCACGGGGACTGGGGAGGAAGGGACTGGTGCTCCCCAGTACCAGCACCCTTTGGACCACAAGGAACAAACCCAGCCCTCTGATTTCAGCAGTCTCCTAAGGACTTCAGTGGTTATTATATCAAATCATTCCTTTGTTGAAAGCTAGGCTTTTCCATTACACGACACTCTAAAAAGAAAGATTAAGTAAAATCTGAGTAATGCCTTATGGTGCTGTTCTGCAAGGGAGTGAATTTCATTCAGACTAAGACATAAACCTATGAATACCAAGTCTTTCATGAGCAAGCATACAAAGAAAGAAAGGGTTTGCTATTTTGTACTGTAATTTACTATTATTTACTCTTTGGAAATAAATGGTCTACAAAAAAACAATGTATTTGAAAACACAGTATTATAGGAAAAAACCATACAGAGTTTAAATAATGATTAAAGAAAGAATCATGCTTTTATTAGGTATTTAGATTTCATAAGACTTTAAAGATATTGATTTCATTATCTCTAGGTCTAGAAGATGGTATTTTTGTCCCCTTGAATAGCCAAAAAAAAAGATATGAACTATGAGAATTGTTAAAGCTACGAAAAATCTCTTTGTGTTTTCTTTTGAGGGTAAAGGTAATTTGTTAAGAAACCTCTCTGACAGGATGATGAAGCATAGTTCTTTTGTTTTTTTTCCCTACTTTTTTTTTGTCAAACAAAGCTAGGCTTACTGTAACACATTGACTGACAATTAGATTTAAAAAAAAAAAAAATCCCACAACCTAGGAAATCAGATCTTATAATGCTACCTAATGGGATTCTGAAATAAAGTCTACTGCTCTCAGGTATCATCAGGTAGTGAAATTAAAAGAAAAGCACAGAAACTCAATTATTGCCAAAACTGGCTCTTAAAGGATGCTGTCACAAGTAGAAATTTCTTTAGCTCCACAGTTGTATTGAAAATTTTAGATTTCCTGTATCATTATAGATTATTATGCCTCATAAAATTAATAAATGTGTTTCAAATGTTTGGCATACTCTACCCATCAAAGCCTTCAGAATTTTATTCTATGCTTTTAAAATATAGATGATAATGAAATTAAGCAGCTGAACAGAAAGAATTTATTTGATTCAGCCTTACACTAAAAATCATGAGGGGTATTGGCTTGATAACTGATACTGCATAGAGGCAATAGCTTTCCAAAAGCCATGAGGACATCACAGCTCTCATTATTTTCAATAGATTCAATTCTTCTTCTACTTACATTACTAGTCATGCTCTCACTTCCCTGCTCCCCACCACTGATGTCATGGGCTCTAGGTAAAGTGGAATGGTATTTTATAGTGCTTTTACTCCTTCAAGATGAGGTTAGATGGTTATTTTAAGTGTTCCATATGAAAATTATTTTATCTCTTTTTTTTTTCAGAAATTATGCATTGCCTCCATTCTGCACAAAATTCCATTCATTGGAAGAGTAGTGATGGTAAAGTTTCAACTATTTTTATCTTTTAAAAAACTAATTGGTAACTTGGTCCATAACTAACTGCTCCAAAATAAATATGAATTTAATTGCAGAACACAGAATAAAAACAAATTTCCTCTAATAGCTGTAACAGCAATTTTAATGCACAAAGACTGCTTTACAGTATTCAAAAGAATCATCTGAAGTTTTCAGAAATGCAAGGTAATAGTACCATATGAAGTGGCGTTACTTTGTGTAAAAATGTATAACATAATTATGAGAGAGAATGAAAATACGTGGTTTACCCTGTGACAAAAGAATAAATCTGTCTTAAGAACCTTACAAGTTCTAATATTTTAAGTTTTAATATTTTAAATTTGGGGATAAACTCAAAACTTGCTCTGTAAATCTTGCAATCCGTACCTGGCTTCATGACTGAACGCTTCGAAATAAATCATCAGCCATGGACTGGAGTGTTCACTTGCGTAGCAGTTTCATACTTAGTATTTTGAGAGTGTTTCATCTTCATACAGCTCCTAGAGATAAGAGAAGTTAATATATCCCCCTCTACAGAACTGCTGGGAGTTAGGGAAATGTTATCCCCATTATACGGATAAAAGTGGTAAAGGTAAGGATTACAATTCACAGAGGAGCAGAATAAGATGCTTAACACCAGATGATGTTTAGGCAGCCAGCTGCTGAGCAGCTGAGCATTTCTGTTTGCCCAGCATACAGTGCATGATTGGCCCTAGGAAAAGGTAACCTAACGATACCAATCTCGCTTTGCGCCCAACAACTTTGTGAGAGATTACTCTCTTTGGGGACAGAATTTCCGCTGTTTTTCTTGGGACAGTGCAGTCTCCCAAATATAGTTACAGGTTAGTGCTAACTAATAGCTCTTAAAGATGAATGTGAGCACTGTTTGTATTTAAGTCTCTAGCTTAGTTGGTTAAATTAGGAGTTAAGGCTTCCAAGGACACTTCAGAGCTGCCCAAAACTTTCTATCAGCCATAAAAGTAGCTTGAAGTCTAGGCATCTAAAGAGAGATGGTTTAAATATTTTCTTGTATAATCTAGCCTTTCATCATAGAAGCACTCTGGAAAATTCTATTCAGTAAATTCAATCCACTCAATCTTCAAGCCTTTATAAAAATGTCCCAAAGATTTTATGAATGCATTTGTAGATTTATTTTTCTAGGTCCTTCTCCTTCACTTTGTTTCCCCTACAAATATCACTGGGCTCATAAGTATCCACTATTTCACTCAATGTAGACATATTAAAGACCTGTCTGTGTTTACAACTAATTATAATGTTTATATGTTTTCCTGATAAGGGTATAGACTTTCTGTCCATGAGCACGGCTTAAGTGAGGCAACAATTATTAATGGATGTACATCTGCCTTAGTGAGTAAGTACATGGAGTAAGAGTTTCTAAAGAACACTAAATGTCTTCAGCTCTGGTTCACAGACTCTATTCCTGAAACTCAAAGCAAGCTACCAGAAAGGGTTCATTTCTCAGACACCTGCAGTCCGCAAGTGAACTTCAGTTAGTTGAGTCATGAAGAGGGAGCTGTACTCCCAGATGCTAAATTTCACTGGCTTATGTTGTTATTTTATCCTGCTGTCTTACAACCTTTCTTCTGCTGCCTATCATCAACGCATACAATGATTCAGATTTTCCTATCATTTGCACTCCCTTAAATGAACATATACTTACCCACAAGGCTGGCACAAAGAAGAGACAGACAAGGCTGTTTCTGCAGAAGGTAGCAATCATATTACGTCACTGCCCTTCAGTTTAGCAAAGCAAAGGAGGATAAAGAACACTTAAATCTTCTTCAGGGGAGTCTCAGCTGGAGTACAGCTACCTTCATCAACCTTTCTTACAATACATATGCAGCACCTGGCACAAAAGTCATGTCACAGATGGAAACGAATCTCACTAAACAATGGTCTCTGTTTTGGCTCTCTTGGTGCGTGGACTGCCCCTTAGTAGATACAGGCAATTAAATACATTAGAGGAGCCACACAGTCAGGGGGAGACTTGCATCTTCTTTGTAAACATCTCTCCTGGCTGCACATGATAAATCTGGCTGGAACCGAGAACTTGGCCTATTAGTTTGAATCTAGATATGCATTCCTTCCCTTTTTCTCTCATCTAGTTGTACATTTCTGACGTGTCCACATGGAAGGGATTATACTCGAACTTCCTTCCCTTATTTTCCAAAGGTGTTTGGAAAGCTGGCCATGATAATGCCGATCGAGCGGTGTGTGCTTGGAGGACAAAGCGGAGGAGAATCCCAATGTGACGCTGCCGGGGCATGCACATGGACAGCTTGAGCCGGCCAAAGGGAAAAGCTGTAAATCATACTCAGAAGGAGATTGATGATGTTTGTGGAACATGTTCTCAGGGTGCCAAAGAGGTGTTTGTTCCTGAGGCTTAAGAATTATTTTTGTGGAAGGCTTTTATCATTAAAGCTGATGATGTGCCTACAACCAAAAAAATAAAAGAGCGATGCTTGAAACAGCGAAGTGATTTGTATTCTTTTGCATGACAAAAACTTTCATCATCCATCCCTTTGACAGTTATGATTTGATAAAGTTTTCTCCAGGGTGTTTGTAACAAAGATTTGAATTTATTGTTATGTGATTTGCATCTTTATTTCCACTATGTATGAAATCTGTAGTATTTAGCAGATCTAGCTCATAGTTCATATCTAATTTACATACAGTGGAGACCTCTTAAACATGTAGCCTTTGTGTATAATAAATTCATTCATTGTAAGAGGCTGGTTTGTTTTATGAGGTGTTAATTAAAGTTGTTCTCAGCATAAGATAATGTAGGCAAAAAAACTAGTATGCAGTAGTCCTACTAATTGAACATCTTAATTTAGAGTTACTTATATATTGCACCATTAATATTTTTATATTTGCTGGACAACTATTGAGAAATCATAAAGAGTGAACAAGCACATAAATAAAATTAAACACCTGCTCGTGATATATATATATGAACACTCAAGTACATGTTTTGCATGTGCACATTGCTGATACCTCAGCAATATATTTCTGAATAATAATAAGAAGAAAGGAAGACTAGGTAAATGCTTATCTTCTGTTCCTACAGATTTCTTGTATCTAATTCTATGTTTATTTTGTTATGCTAATGTATGGGAAGAGTAATATATGGTTAATCAATATCTTCTGCAACAACTGCTGCCTAATGTAGGTAAAGCGTGGGAAAGTCAGTGTTAGTGTAAAAGACTGCTTTATTATAGAATCAGATATCCATTGTGGTGGGTCATGGTGTTGTTTACTTTATATAGCATAATAAAATATCAAGAAGGATATGACATGTTCCAATGTAAGCAACTTCAGTAGTCTTCACCCATACCCCAGAGTTTATACATGGTAACACATTAATCATAGTCACTGTGATATTTAATAACTTGAAACTGTGTAAAAATCCAAAATAATTGGGCAAATTGTTACTTCATTACTGCCATTTACTAAACTCAAAATGTACGGATAGCTCAACTGTACTTTTCAAAGCTCAGAAACCTCATGCTGATTGAATGTTGGGTGAAATGGCTGAGCTAAGGTTCATAGGAGTTTTTCCGCTGACAAAGGTGTCAGCAGGATTTTAGCCTGTCATTTTGTCTGTAGTTGTCTAGAGTAACCTAACCCTCCAAAATGTTCTAATTCCTGCAGGACTAAAAAGAAACTGAACTTTGCAGAACCTAGCTGCAGCTCTGAAGCATACTTTTTCTCCTTCCTAAAGAAGTTATGCGTCATATTTACAGATTTCCATGAAACGGGGTTTTAGAGTATGGCAGGATGAGTACCAGTAACACAGCAAATGTGTGTAAGATACCATTCATCATCTTATACCTAGTAACTGACCATGCCTGTATGTCCAGCGGTTGCAAGGTGAAGTAAAACAAGCTTACTCAAATCACTCTGGCTGGGAGAGAAGACAAGTGCTACCTTATGAAACTAAGCCAGATGACTCCCTTGTGCAGTTTCATTTTCCCTTAGCACATATAACAATTCTTTTTTGTTACCACTGAAAACTGTCATTCAAAGGACAGAAAAAATTATTAGACATATATTAAAGTAGCAATCTTGAGCCAAATATAGGATCCCACCAAGTTCAACATTGCAAAAATATAAAATATAGCCTAAGCTTGATATTACAAGGAATTAGATACATACATAACATAATGCATATAAATGCACCATTAGGTGATTACTCATCTATTTTACACAGATCTCTTTGTAAGATAAAGATCAAAATTGCTAAATGCTATAAAATAATAATATTTTTCTGTGCGTTAGAAAGCATCAAAGGACAAACTGATTTAGAAAATTGTTCTTTTCTAGAGACTGCTGATATCTCTTAGCATTTTCACAATGTTTAAACATCTGGAGCAGTAAAGATTTTAATTTGAAAAAACTTGGTGGGATGCATTACTGTGGTTATTTCAATACATATCCATCTTCCTATCAGCCTATAGCACATTATAAAAATTTAAAATATTTAACATGGTGAGTCTTTGACATAATCTGAAAGATCCAGTAAAGCTTGTCTTCAGAGAATAGAAAGAGTCATTGAATATGCATTGTGTTCGATTCCCTACAAATACTACACCATGCAAGCACCTCAGCTGATTAAAAGGTTTTCCAGGGAAAACTGAAAGCACAGCAAAGAAACACTTTTCTTTGTAAAATAGTTCAGATTGTCTCAAATACTTGAAAAAAATGAAATTCAATTAGCAAAAATACTTAAAGTTGCACTTAATCATAAGCAAAATCTTGAACTAGAGTAGTGATAAATATATGCACATAATGATAAGCACAGTACTTTTTTGCCATGGCATTCAAGATTTTATATTCAAATAAACGTAATTTTTCTCATATGTTCCTTTTTACTTCAGGTTCATTTCACAACTGTTTAGATATTACTACATCACTTTCAGCCTCCACGTAGTAACTGCAAATACTTAATCTTAAAACGGTTAACTTCCTCTTTAAAAAAAATAAGGAACAACAATAAGAAGTGCAATGGTAAAATAAGTTCATTTTTGCTCATTCAAAGAAAAACTGCCGTTTCACTTCTTACTTTCTGTTCAAATCAAATATTTTCCTGGTACCAGGGAACCATATTCCTTGGATTCTTAAGAATCTGGGTAACTATTGTTCATCTCAAATATTAGTTGAATTTTAGTTGAATACTGTACTTTAATCATGGCACATCTTTCTTGCCAAGAAAATCTTCTTTTTATAAGATATATGCAGAAATTACTTTTCCAACTGCTGAATTCCGTGTATGTCAACAGAAGATTATACTTTTCTTACCCACTAGGTGTGGCTGAGGATTAGGGCCATAGAAAGAGCATCACAACAGTCCTCTATGGCACCATTTTTACAAGCACCTGTTTCAGCTCCAGGATCATAAGTTCCCGGATGGGAAAGAGAGCGGGATGTCACCCACCCCTTCAGCCACCCATTTTGTCAAACGTGTTTCTCTGTTCTCACTTCATCTCATTTCCTATGTCCTTTCCCTTCTAGTGTCTTCAGCCTGGCTTTTAAAAGTGTAGATAGATAACAGGTAACAGTTTATGCATTGAAACACGAATTACATACAAAATGAAAAGAGCGACTGTGAAACTAGGTTTCCGAAGCTTTCTGCTAAATATTGGTATTTTCCCACAAGTGGAAAAAAAATGTTTAAGTATTTCCATAGTCACCCCTGCTAAGAATGTTTTCTGTTTTATCTGGCCATGAACTTGTTGATTTAACAGATAACTTGAAAAAACTGACCAGTTGTTAAGAATTTCTGAAATATATCCTCCTTTAGTATGAGTTATATTTTTATCTATGAAAATAATAAATTATTCCAACCAGGTGTCAAATTGATCATAAATTGTTTGATTCAAAGTTATAAATTACTTAGACATCTTATAATTCTTTATTTCAAACCAGAGTTTTAATATTTAACTTCTGCTCTGAAAATACTTACTAATAATTAATTTGTCTGGGGTGAAACTTTTCCCCAATTCATCTCCTCCATCTGCTTGCACATACTGTGAAATTATAATCAGCTGTAATTTGTGACAGAGACGTGCCAAACATTTCTAAAACAATTTGGAAAGTGGTAGACTGGAATTCTTGCCAACTTGCACTCCATGCAGATGCTACTTGTTCTTCTCACTTTCCTCACCAAAGCTGAGTTTAAAAAAGAAATCTTGAAGTTCTGTTAAAGCAATATTTGTGGAAACCACTTCATACTATTTTGCTCTCCTCCTGAGTTGTAAGAATTTAGGGACTGAGTCCAAAGCTCATGGGAATCAGTGGAAAAATTCCCATTGACTTGGCTGGAGTTAGCTTAGATGTTAGATAGTTCTTCCACAGCTTCCAGCTGAACCCACTAATTATAGACACAAAATAGACAGTACGTGTCCTCAGAGCTTGTGCATTTATTCATTTACTTCAGACTCACAGGGTTGAAGATGGATTTACAAATATTAATGACTAATTACTCTTAAGGTAAAAAACTAGAATTACTTTGGTAGTAAAATGAATGCAATGGGTGCTTGCAAGAGGGTAACTTGCAACTATTTTGTATTCCTACTTCTAATTTCTCTTGAATTTCAAAACATAATACACACCTTCATTAAGGGAGGTAGATTTTGAAAAGATTAAACAAGTGATTAAACAAGATCATCAAACAGCAATGAGACGTGGATTATAGAAACTATGTTAAATTCCTCTCATGTGATCACATTATTTTGAAGTTTCCAGTTCAGAAAAATGGAGATCACTTGAGGTCACCAGTTTCAAATTACTTTAAACTATAAAGCTGTGAAGGGTGAGCAACATCAGCAGTTAATCAGCTTGTTTCAGAGCCCAAAGCTTGTGAACTCTGATTCATGTACATTGATTATTGTGAGAGCGGAACTCAAGCCTTCTAAGAGATCAGTATAACAAACCATTCACATGTTTGAGATGGTTCCACTCTTTGTAGCACAATGTGTGACACAGAAGTTCCACTTTATGACAGACCTGGAGGCAGTATAACATAGATCCTAAAAAAAACAGTATTTAGAATGAGTCCTAAAATTTTTTCTACAAGCAGAATTTCTGAAATTATTTTCTTATTAGGAAAATAAAATGCATTTTAAGTTTTTTTGGAGCGTTATTTATGTATAAAATAGGAAAAATCTGAAATAAAACATAGTTTCAAAATGAAAAACAAAAGAAACTTTAGCATTTCTCTTTGATTAGAACTACATGTTCAGTTAAATGTTGTTTTCTCAAACTTTCACATTAAACTGCACTTTATACTTTCTAATTCCAAGCAAAATGCATATCTAAGATTACCAAAGGAAAAACATCCAGAGTCCTGGATGGAAAGGAAACTGCTGGCCGCTGTAAACAGACCTATTCCTTTGCAGTCTCCATCAGCCCCAGGAAGCTGAGCTGGCTGGGAGCAGGGTCAGGGTGCATCAGGAGCTACTGCTCAGGCCCTCTGCACAGCTGCGGTGGCAATAACCCCATTTCTGTGCATATTTTTGCCCTGCCTGCCTCTCCTGGCCGGCCGCACTGCTGCTGTCATCTCTGGGTTCTTTCTGCAGCAGACGAGGCATCTTCAGGGCACAATATTTATTGGGTTTTACCTCGGCTGCGGGGAAGGCTTATCTCCGCTCTCTGATGCATTAAAAGCAAAAGGGAACTCAGTCTCTCTCGCTGCTATTGTCACTTCTGTTTGCTTTTAGGGTAACAAACTGCATACATTTCAAGCCATTAATTGTATGTGGAGCAAATTGTTTCTACTATATTGGGAAACTTTGCTTATTCAAGATGTGCATAGTCTTTTCAAGGTAAAGCTCGTACCTATAGAAAAAATGATCTCAGACTTAGATGTGTGCTTAAGGACCCTTCTAAAATGAGGATTTAATGTACTAACAATGCATTTAGATATGACATTTACTTCCATTTTATAAGGCTGTACAGTTATTTGAACTGGAGGCACACATATAAGAAATGAATAAATGGAGATTATAGGAGGAAAGCTGGTGTATGAGGTTCTTTCTGCCAAGCAGTTTAGCGATAGGACACTACAAGCTTGCCAACATTTTTCAGAATTATTTTCCCTCTAAAACCCATGGACTATGTGGTAGAGTGGATAAGGGAAAAATAGCATGAATACCAGATAGCATGCCTTTCAGTTGCCAGTAATCAGATGTGCCATTTTTTTCACTGTACGTATAAAAATAAAGATTGTACAAGGAGCACAAGGATGCTGTGTTTATCAGCAGAGATGTCAAATAAAACTGAAAAAATATTTGGGAAAAATAATATGGGGTACAAAAGCAGCATGAGAGGTGAAGCAAGTGAAACGAGTTCCATTTCTTTCTTTAATTAAATGTTTATAACATATATTAGAAAGAAATTTTTTGCTTAATTGTATTAATTTTTCTAGTTCACTTTTCCTTTCATAAGTTTAAGCCCAGACCACCTTTGTTTTGTGAAGACTAAATCTTTATGTGTAGGTAAAAATGGATGGCCTTAAGTATCATGTGTACCATGCCTCTCATTTCTAAAGCTACAATATTTTTTTTTTCTTAAAACAAGTTTAAAATTCTTATCTGAGTCAAAAATAGTCAATGATTGATCACTGCACATCAGAGGATTTAGCTGAATACAAACCCAATCAAACTGAAACCCAGGTTCTTTAAGAACTTGAGATAGATATATATTATAATGAATAATTGAGTTTATATTAAGAACTGGGGCTTTTTCTTCTAGTTTCTGAAACTTTAATTTTATATTTGCAGGCTTTTCCATAATACCACAAGGGTTAGACTGTACTTCATGTTGGTAAATGAAAGATGCTTCTCACATGACTCGAGGATGTGGGCTGTTAAATTCAGAAATGTACTGCAAGGCTTAAACTGCATTAAGTTAACTGGACTGCAAAAGCCAACTGTCTCACAGGAAAAATGATGCATGATTGTTACACTAGCAGCATCAATCAGCTTGTTCCTTATTCTAATTCTTTTAAAATACCTTTGTATTTCTTAATATAATTTTTTTCTTATAGTTTTCCAAATAAAAAATATCAACCATATGTACACATTTAGTCTAGTACTAGTTTTATACCAGATTAAATAAAGCAAGAAAACAAAAGCAATGTCTTATCGAGACAGAACACTGCGCTTGTCCTTTAGCAACTTCACCAGATCAGAAAACAAAACTAGTATGACTTTCAGGCATAGAAAACAAATGCACCATACTTCCATAGCCTTATGCATCACATTCACTGATGTAACTGGGCCACCTAATTGACCCCTTTTTTGTATTTGACTTGCATAAATATCTCAGCTGTTTTTTAAATAACTGATATATTATTAAACAGATTCACAGGTTTTTAGTAATTATATAGTCAAAGAAAAGAAAAGAAGCAATGTTTTATGGCATGACCTAGTGCTTGTGAAGAGAAGGCTCAAAGCTTTCAGAATGTTGTCTGCTATTCTACCAACACTGCTACCGTCATCTGTACAGTTAATGAAATTTAAGAAATTCCCCTTTACAGTTTCTGTCAAAGAATAACTTCTGAGAGTGCCAGCAAGGCTTTAAGGGCTCTGTAGGAGGGAAGTGCCAGCCGTTTTGCCCATACCTGTTCTGTGATAGCTCTGTGCTGGGCAGCAGCAGAACATTTAGTTCAGTGTAAGAAAGGGAACTGTGACTTCCTTGTGACATGCCAGAGTGGGAGACTGGGATGGAAATGGAAACAGAACCAGCATAGCATTTAAATCAACTACTAGAAGCAACCTGTTTATGATGTGTACGTAAAAATACTGAGCCAAGTTCCATTCTCACATGCCCTGGTGTAAATCCAGAGTAAATCCATTATATTAAATTTATATTAAGATAAAACTTTGTCAATGCTAAAACTTTCAAACACAAATTTCTAACTGGTGAAAATATCCTCACCTCATCAGTGACAAGTTACATGGTTTACTTTCTCTAGTGGATTTTCTGCCATTACAATCAGCTTTGTCATTCCTATCACACTGCCTATAAACTCTCTTTATATTCATAAACAAAAAAGACCATCTGGGCACCTATCCAACATTTCCTCAACCAAGGATAAGATATCAGTGGAGCTTGGGCATCTCCCTGTACCGAGGGGGGACTGGGCAAACTGGGTATCGCACGTGGCTGGGGACTCATGCGCAGAGTTCAGAGAAGCTGTTTGTGGAAGGAATAAAAAGTCCGGCTGAGCCATCTGACAAGGGAGAAACGCTCTTAGCTGATGTACAATATGGCTACACAAACAAGTTACCATGAAGTAACCAAGAGACTCAATTTAGGATTTGACACATGAATGGAGAGGTGAAGCTTTAAACATAAATCTGGTGCAAATCACACTCTGAAAGCTTCGTACAAACAAGCAGACTGTACATTTGAAAGTGTGAGCGGCACTGACAGACAGGCATTTGAAAACGTGATAAATGGAGTCTGGATTCATCCAAGGTGAGACTGACTATTACCGGGCTAAATCAAAGGAGCTGTGAGAGTTTTCCCAGTTTTTGAAGATAGGGTCGGTTTGGTTTGGTATGGTCAACCTATTCTGGAGTTTATAACCTTATCATAATAGATTTTTAACTATTAGATATTTCCAAAGTAACTGCCCATATAAACCCTGTTGCTCCAGGTAAATATAAAGTATCTTGACACACTTTCATTAAGGGACTGGCTTTCTCAAACTGTGTAAATATGAAGTTTTTTTAAGGCTATCTATCTCAAATGTACTATGATGTAAATGCATAACTGTGCAGTTATTTAGCTATAGTAGTATCTAACACTCTTAAAATATATGTCTATTTTAATCTTTTTGTAAGTTATCTATGTAATCATACACTTTGTTAGTGACTGGATTTGTACAATTTTTATATCAGTATAAATCCATTTATAGAGTTAGCATTCCAATACATGGTTTTAGCTCAGGGAAACCCTCATAGGGAAAATCAGCACTGGAGCTGAATGTCGCCTACATAGAGTAAATTTAATCTGCACATGTATGGGGGAAAATGACAGTTCATGAACACTATGCTTCATCATTTTGTGTTTCATGTATTGAGAGATTAATAAGAATATATAGTCAAGATCAGAAATATCTACAAAAATTAGAAGAATACCTTTTCCTCTTCAACTGTAATATACAAAATACAAGCCTGTGGGCTTGGCAATAACACATGCCTTGTTGTGAGGTGTTAAGCTAAAAATAACTTGTAATGCAAGGTCTTGTATTTGACTAACATAAATGTATTGATTTTATTTTTACAGAAAGGAAAAGAGCAAGTCACTATTTTGCAATTTTTCTCATTCATATAATTTGTAAGTTGGATCAAAGTTGGTAATGTCTTCAGTCACTCAGCAAAGTTTGAATACTCTGGTTCTATATTACGCTCACATTCTTGTACTTTATAAGATATGCTAACAGGAAACTGAACAAGGCAGAACATATTTGACACAGCATCTCACCAAAGGGTATTAAGGAAACTAAGCTAGCAAAGGCAGCTTCTCGCATAGATAAATAACTGGTTCAAGTTTAAGTTTTCACAGGGAGGGAGAGGGGTAGTCCCAAATGGAAGTTTGTGCTGTTCAGCATGTTCATAAATGATCTGTAAAAGAGGTAAGTAGTGGGGTAACAAGTTTGCTGATGACACTAAAGATATTCAAGACAGAAAAGATGAGATTCAGGTGGGAAAGACTTCAGAAGGATCTCATATAATGAAGGGTCAGGAGATTAAAAACAATTAAATAAAACTAAAGAAGACATGTAAATTGATGTATAGAGGGAAAAATCCCTAGTTTTGCTTATGCAATAGCTATTTCTGAAATGACAGTTATTCTCAGGAATGAGAATATGTATTACAATAGAAAATTATTTTTTAAAAAATCAGATTAATTCATTTAAAAGGTAGTAAAAAGATCAAATAAAATGTCAGGTACTATTAGAAAGGAATAGAGAAGAAACCATAAAACAGCATCCACATCTTAAGCATGTGCAGTTCCTTTCTGTCTTCCTCCTCCACCTTCAGAAATTATACAGGGGAACTCAATACGGAGGAAGGTGAGAAGGATGATCAAAGGTGTGGAACAGCTTCTGTACAGGGAAGAGCCATGATTAAATAGACTAGAAGCCCTTAGCCCAAAAGGTTGTAGAAAGATCGGTGAAATCACGAGTAGCATGAAGAAGAATTAGTAAATGATTGCTCACTCTGCCTTCAAAAAAATAAAAAGAAAAAAAAGTGAGTTACAATAGATAAAATTAGCAGATGGCAGGCCCAGAACAAACAAGAGGTGCTTCCACAAGGAACACGCAATTAAACTGCGACACTACTTGCTATAAGATATTGCAGATGGAAAAGTTTGCATGGCTTCAGACGATTTCATGACAGGAAAATCTGCTTAGGACAATTAAATGCAGACACCATTTCTGCAGTTCAGGAACTACCTGAGCCACAGATGGCTGGAAAGTATTCTGCAGAATATCCCAGCATATAATATCCCTATCTACTTATCCTGCTCTCGTGTACTTTCATTAGGCATCTGGTACTGGCAAGTGCTGAAGAGAGAATCCTAGCCTTGACAGAGGTGTGGTCTGACTCCATATGGACATTCTTATGTTCTTATATCAATCTGCATATGATTTTGTAAATGGGAAATATATGTGCTCCTTTATTTAATTTGTTTAATTATTAACTCATTCAGAATACACTTAAGTTGAGAGCTCAGAATGGCCACTTTTTTGGAAGACCTACCCTATGAAATCAGCACAGAGATCTGATAAGCTCTTAATCGTATGTAATAATCATATACTTTATTTCCTTCAGTTTTTGCAATAGTAAATAAAATCTCATTAGTTTTGCTGATTTTTCATATATAAAGAATTCCAGTGATTTTGTTGGTAGCAGTGGATCCTATTTGAAGAAGTCTGGTCAGAAATATTGGCTACAGTAATATACGTACTCTTCTATGGAAACAAATCATGTCTTGTTCACGGTTATATTTCCAAAATTGGCTGATCAAATACTCACTTCATTTGTTTTTATCCAAATTGGCGTCTATGCCATTTTTTTTACACTCGTGCTTTCACAAAGAGGAAATTTTGGATGGAATGCATGCAAAGTTCTAAACCAGATTTATTTTCCACGTGTAATTTTTATACGCATCAAAGTTTTGGCATTCAGCATTTGTAATGGAAAATTAAATTATACACAGCTTGAGTTTAAGCCTATAAGAACATAAAGACAAACATACATTGTCCATAAACAGGATTTCCTATTGAAGTCCGCAGGATTAGGTTGGACTTCCTTAGATGGTTTTGTAAATCCTAATAAACATATATACATTTTTAATAGCATAAATATTTGTAAATCTGTGAATAGTAAATTTGCAAAACTGTAAGTCTGGCCAATCAGCATAATTTCAGAGGCCAGGCTAGAACTGCTGGTTATCTGTACATAGCTGCATGTTCCTATATATATTTGTTTTACATAGATTTTTTTTTAATTTCAGCAAGAATTGTGAATAAAATATGTCACTGAAAAGGCAGCTTTCACCTGAAAATTGAAATTTAATTAAATTTTGATGACGTTTATGCAGATATATTGATCAATCCTTACAATGTGATGGAATCGAGTAAAATTACCTCCAAACAGCCAGTTAGAGACACTATGTTTTATCTAATTTACTTGAAGTCAGCAAAAACTAATTTGTATAGACAAATGGTTCACTTTGATTGTATTGTCACATCGGGGAAATCAGATAGAAAGGAAGGTAAAAATTTAGCTTTTAATGGAAAAGAATCTCATTTTACTTTTTTTTGCTGTCCTTGGGAACAATTTTGAAGAAAGTTCTGAACATCAAACTTGTCCACAGAAAGTTACTGAGGTTTTTAAAACTTACCATGAAATTAGATAAAAGTTAATTTTGCTAACTGAAACCTGCAAGGTCTTTAAATACAATTATATTTAAGCCAAAGCAAAGCACTAAGCTTTTTTATGAGGCAATAATTTGGCTCCCAGGTGGATAAACTACGAGGCTGATGGATACTTAGAGTACTACAAAGAGGGAATCAGACATCTGCCTGGTAAAACAGTTCACTACTCGTCATATTGGCATCATGATAGAGGTCTTTTGGAATCTTTTTCCTTAAATGGCAGAACATCAGTAAATGGTTGCATACAAAGAGAAGAAGTGTCCAGATAGGAGGTGGCTGAAAAAGCTTGGGAGTCAAAACTGAGCAAATGAAAAAAGCCATCCTGATTTTGCCTAGCCTAGCAAGCTAATGTAGGTGACATCAATTTCTGTGCCAGAAACATGTGAGAACGAATTGTGATGGTATCTACTTGAAATTGTATCAACCCAATGACTCCCTAACCCTGCGACCAGGTTTATGATTACAGTTTTCACCTCCAGGCTGGCGTGATTTGAAGTCTGATTCCACTGCCAAGAAGCTTTAGCTGCCTGATCACCATGCCCCATGGCATAGTCAAAATACCTTCAGGACTGCAGGTCTACATCATACAAGTTTAGATGGCTTTGCATGGCTTAGAGCATTTTTTGCTATAAGACACAGTATTTGTTCTGCTGGCCTATATTTGATAGGGTATATCTTATACTGGTGTTTTCAGTCCTCAGAGTGTCACTGCTGTTTAAATAAGTTTCAGTCCCTGGAGCCTTCCAGAGGCTAAAGGTTTTTCATAAAATATTAAGTCAATTTCAAAACACAAAAAGCTTGTAAAATGCCCAGTGGATAAATTAAAAACAAGAGACAAAGGACTAGGTTCTATCTATAAATAATTTTCTGGGCTTTCTTTACCTTGCTCTATTAGGAAACATCAACTAAACATGAAATGCTCCTTGAGCAGAAAAATGCAATCTTCTTGTTTCTGGACGGGCACTTAGTGCATGGCTATGCGGCATGATGAAGTGGCAGGGAGAAATGTGTGAGCCGTCTCCAAATGAGTTGAGTTAGCAATAGGTCTGCGTTAGTGTTAGTTATCCAAGATAAGTGTCCTTCACTGGACAATGGTCTGGGCTAATACAGCCATGAGACTTCTTATACTCAAGCTTACTCATTTATTGTGACAGGTAGATAGCCTTGAGTCATTCAGGAATAGTACAGGAAAGTTCTCATTTTTAATGAATGGGCATTAGCTTTGACAAGTGGACAGTCTACAAAATTTGGCATGTTTTCTCCATGCATTGGTATGATTCCCAGTCCTCAGAATTTCTCTTCATAATCAGGTAGTATTTTAGTAGTAGTTTTCATAGCAGCCAGGCTGACAGTGCAAGGTCATGTCATTACAACAGCATTTTATCATCTTTGAAAGGCCATGGTGACTGGGGGAAGCTCCTGCTGACTGGAAAAAAGCAAACCATACCTATCTTCAAGGTCAGTCAGCTTAAGTGCCTGGTAAGGTTACGGAGCAGAGTCCTCCTGGAAGCTATTTACAAGCAGATGAAGGACAAAAA
The DNA here is from genome assembly GCF_000699105.1 of Pygoscelis adeliae. Taxonomy (NCBI): domain Eukaryota; kingdom Metazoa; phylum Chordata; class Aves; order Sphenisciformes; family Spheniscidae; genus Pygoscelis; species Pygoscelis adeliae. The sequence continues at coordinate 8,790,516 of NW_008824053.1, read as the reverse complement.
TGCAATTGGAAACAGCCAGAGTGGATTTACAAAGGCTAAATTGTTCCTGACCAGCCTAACTCCCTTCCATGGTGGCCAATTCAGTGAATGAGAGCAGTAGATGTACCTCGACTTTAGCAAAGTCTTCAACACAGTCTCCCACAGTATCCTTACAGCTAAATTGGTGAGATACTGACTAAGTGAACTTTAAAGCAGGTGGAAAATTGGCCAAACTGCTGGGTGAAAATTAGTACAAAGTCCAATTGACAACCAGCTACTAGTGGCATCCTCCAGTGATCAGTACTGGAACCAACAATTTTTAATGTCTTTGTCAATGACCTGGGCAATGGAATGGATTGCATTCTCAGCAAGTTTGCAGATGACGTCAAATAACTGGGGAAGCAGCTGATATGCTCTACTCTTCAACTCTCTTCAGCATTTGTAAGATTGCTGAGAGAATACTCTGCCCAGTTTTGGTCTTTCCTGTAGAGTTTAGGTATTGATGTACTTGTTTTACTATAAGGGCAAGCAGAACAGGGGCGCAGAGGGGTTGTGGAATCTCCATCCTGGCAGATACTCAAAACTAGACTGGACAGTGCCCTGAGCAACCTGGTCTACTTTAAGCAGAATTTTGAACAAGACCTCTGGATGTCCCTTCCAACCTAGTTTATTCCATGACTCCATGCACTCTTCCACCCCCTTACCCCCCCCCCAAAAAAAAAAAAAAAATCATATAGACCATGATGATCCACAGGATTTTTTTTAATACTGATTGGGTTCAATTACATATTGAATTTTGGTCCACTGGTGAATTAATATGGCAATGTATTGTCCTAGCTGATCAAAGAGGCTAAAGAAAGGTATTTCTGATCCTGGCTGATTTGATTAAATAGTACATTGAACTGAAGAATCTGAACAGAAAGAATGTTTTTTTTCCACAAAGGCTTACATATGCCCTGAAGTATTTTTGCAAAGCCTGTTTTATGCAGAGTGGCTTTTTGTTTAATATCCCGTGAAATTTAAATATATGATTAATATATTATAATGATTAATAAACCCTGTTATTATCTGGGACTGTTCATTGACAATGATTTGATCATATGAACAACCGAAAGAAAGGTGGCAAACCTAGAAATAACTGTTCAGAACTGTCCGCTTGCTTCACATCTTTTAAAAAAAGCCTTCTTTACAGTACAGTGGAAATTGCATAATGACCAGCAAAGTGAGCAAGTTTCTAAGTCTACTCTGGCTTGCTCTTGGAGAATAAGAGGCAAATCATTCACCCATAAGGGTAGGCTGCAGCCACGGAACCCAGCAAAGGATCCAAGGACAATAAAAGTGACGTGCCCCACAGTCACACTACAGCTTGGATAAAAGTGACGAGAAGTATGCTTGATAGCTGCACTTAGAAGTCAATGAAAGCTCAGCAGCCACTAACGCCAGCTTCTGACGGGGATGTTGTTCAAAGCATTCTTGCCACTGCTGCCTACCTTTCTCCACTTCACCTCCCAGAGTTGTGTACTAAAGTGTTGTGCATGCTGTCATTGGTTCGAACTTCCATACAACGTGTGCCTTTATTGTAGAGTACCTGGTAACATCTCCATTCTAATGTCTTTATATGGGTCTGTAGAAATTCTATTCATCAGAAAATACCTGCCAGTTCTCACGTGACAGACACAGAGAAAGTGGATATGACTTGTATGAAGATTATAATCATACAAAGTCATAATTAAACTGTAAACTCTTAGCATTTTAAACAAAGTTCAATATGGCAATATGTTCTGACTATTATTGGCCTTTGTAGTCTTGCTCAATGTCACTGCTAGTGCTCACCTCTGCCTCTCCAGACTTCATTCCTCAGCACTGCTGTCCCTCCAGCTCTCAGTTCCCCACTGCTATGCTGAAAGGTCGGAGGTTAAAGCAAAGGATTTCTGTTGAAGTCGGAAGTTTTTATTGCAGTACAATTACAGGAGCCCAGGAACAGGGTTTCCTATGACAGCCCTGACCCAAACAGTACATCAGTGCTTAGCATGGGATAAGCACAAAGGCCCTTTCTGCTGATCTTCAAGCTGCTTCAGACGAGTAGAACATTCCCATGAGTAGGGCTGTTTCTCATAACTGCCTCGCTGAGTAGCCTAGCTGGGCAAGGGCAAGGGGATGCCATGGAGCTGCACGTTCCAGGTATTTCTATTAAGGCAATTGACTGGGGAGACACTGCAAGCCCCCCCAACTTAGAGGAGTCCCTGAGCTAATTCAGACTAGACAACCAGAAAGCACTAGTGAATTAAAGAGACTTTTGTCTCCTCCTCACATTCATCTTGGATGTACCCAGTTCAGCTTTGGTACAACTGTGGGTTAGTCCATTGAATTTGTATCAGAACAAAAAATGGTTGCCAACTAATCATTTAAAGACTAGGCAGACTCTGGGGTTGAAGCAGACAAAAGCTCTCTAGTGATCTTTATATACCCAGGTACCAGAATCGAACTGCTCATTAATCTTTCTCTAGAACAACCCTGTAGCGTGACCTACATCTTACTTGTGCTAATAAGGTTTCTGTGTATTTCACCTCATTTCATGAATCCTACACTGAAGGCTTCGGTGTTAATAAATAGTATAGTTATATTCCTTTTGACTGCATCATTCACGGTGCATTGTTTTAGAGGCAAGTTACACAAGAGAGAATCATTTCATTACTGATAGAAGTGTTTTGACCTCATTAGCTGAGCAAACAGGAGAGTGTTTGAACCACAGGCCCCTGGGTATAGCAAAATCTTGTCTCAGCCTAAAACTATCTACTGCGAGAATGGAGCCTGCACTGCAGAGGTGTTCTTGAGACCTTGGGTGTCCTTTTAAGCCTCTGGCTGAATAGCAAGTGCTGAATGGACACAGCACTGAAATACCTGAAATGAATGTAAGCCATGTTAACATATAAAAGTAAAAGTGCTGCAAATGAAATTAGGTCTCTCCTTGAACTGCAACTGATTTGCAAACAAATGGAGAAAAATGTCCCCCTAATTTTGATGCAGAGGCCTCACTGCATGAATTTCATTGAAAGCAAGTTTTACGGGGATGAATTTGTCAAATGAAATTGCAAATGTTTTTCAAAAGTCTTTACAATTTTGCTCAACCCTGCATATTACATGATCTGTAAACCGTAAAATTAACAAATCAAATAATAAAGTTTATACATAAAATTAGTTTCTATTAAAATTTTGTATACTATTTAAATTCTTATCACTTTTTGTAAGTTGCTGGAATCTTTCCTCCTATGGTACTAAATAACTTCTTGCCTATTTTGTGTCTTTGACAGATGAGACACATTCACAGTTAACCATTTCTCTTAGACTCAAAATATTATATTTAAATCTAAACACAGTTTGGAACTAGCTGTCTTCAGACATTATTAAAAACATTTAGTGCTATTATAACTTCACTCAGGAAACAGGTTGATTTATTCAAACAAACTGTGGTGCATGGGGTTTTACATCCCACTGAGCTATTAAGTCGTAAGATTGCCTATGTATAGATTTTATTTTATTCATAATATATGACATCAACACTTTTTTAAAAGGTTTTGGGGATTAAAATAAATAATCTTATGGTAACACTGGAGGAAGCCATGTTATATTCACTGTTAGGGTCCTGTTCTGCAGAGTGCTCACAGCCTCAGCTTCCATGATGTACCGTACAAAAGGCATTCAACTCTGCAAAGGGCCTGACCCTCTATTGGAGGAAAGGAATTACTCTCTTTTCCCATTGAAGTCAATTGGTCTTTGGCTGTTGACAGTAGGGGGATCAGGAATTTTATCAACAGCTTTTCAAATCTACTGTTAAGATACTATGTATTTTAAACAGTTGTTCATATAAGTAAGACTTAGTCAAACAGTTAGGAATACAATGACTACCATAATCATATCAGTTTGAATCATTATATATTTTTATGATGGCCACTGCCCAATGATTTTATAAAGGTAAAGCTATAGTGAAAAAATATGGAGTTATCTATCTATAATGGACTTCTTTCATTCACCTCATCAGTTAATGAGTGCATTATGACTTGAAGCCTGACTGTGTCTATCCCTTACAGTTTTCATCCAGTTAAACTGTGTGCATTCTTGTAATCAATGTACACGATTAAGCTTTTATGCCAAAATGAATGATTCGGCATATGATGTCTATGTTCAAGCCACAGTGTAAAAAGCACAGATTTACCGAGGAGGATTAGGGTGGATGTACTGCCTAATGCAACATGACTGCTCCAGCTCACGAGATCTGCACTCTCTGTGGTGTAATAGCACTCTTCAGAGTGTCTGAACCTGGCCATAATGGACTGTGCTTTCTCAGTACAGCTGCTGCACCGCCATTGTGTTACAGGCATAGATAAGCAACAAGAGCTGAAAAATGTGGTAAAATTGGGTCATAAACATGGCATACTTGGGACTCATCTGGCAGTGGGCAACATAGCGGGCAGGTGCCTTCTCTGCTCACCTCTATCCATTGCCTGGGGCTGCCAGTAACCCCTCCTGCAAATCCAGTTCTGGCTCTCTTAGTATCTTTCTTTCAAAGGAGGACAAAAGGAGTAGAAAAAATGCTCTTGCCTCTTGTCTTTATCAGATTTGAGAAACTCTAAATCCTTTCCCCAGCCTTTTCAGAAAAAAAGATGTCAAAGAGTACGCTCAGCTTCATCTGATGCATCAGACAGGTATCAACCAACAATCTGAACCTAATTTGTGCACCTGTGGCCTCCACTAGGGAAAAGACAAAATAATCATCTCAAACTGGCCTGCAGTTCTGTGCAGAAAGATGATTTCCAATCCCCCTAGATGATGGTCAGCAAAATACCAACAGCAGAGCACAACAAACACATTCCTAGAATGAGAGAAGTTTCTGCTGAGTAGGATAAGGCAAGTATGTTCAGGCACTGATTGTCAGGGAGCCAAAACCCTACCAGAGCCCTTTTTCCTTAAATATTGCCTCACACAGTGTGCCTCCCAAATGAAAGAAAGCAGTCCTTGAAGGTAATTATGCCTGACTAGACACAGCACACCAACCTTGAAGTTACGGGACTGCATTCTGTAAATGGCACGTTCTGATTTCTAATAACTGTCTCAGCCACATACAAGCAGGTTAAATTGCAGCAGAAAACCAACCAAGAATTGCAGGCCAGCTGTGAAGAGTAAATGGAGTGATAAGATTATTACTGTATTGAGGAAGCAGAACAGAAAATCGAAATCAGAATTTGTCTGTGACCAGAAGCTGTAGAGACCCTGGTGTCTGGCCATTGACTAATATTATGTTTCCTCATAAGCTTCATTTATTTCTGCTGTTCATTGAGTTGGTTCTTACTAAGATTTTGAAATAGAAACTTTTTGTAGTCTATTGCTGCAACACCTGAAGCTGTGACAGAGTGCAGCTGCCCTTCACTTTGCCAGAGACAATAGAGGATGGTAACATTTGTGTTCTGTTATTATTACTGCTACCATTTAATATACTGTTGTTTCAAAACATTTAAAAAATCCTTTCAGAAGGTGTTTATCTATCACATTTGAATTGATACTTTCGTTTTATAATGTTTGAGTGAGGCTAGAAAACCAAAGAAGTTTGTGATCTGCCCAAGTAGGGAAGACAAGGGAAGACAAAAAATATTTTAGACATCATATTTTCATTTTTGCTACTTATTTTAGTTTATACTCTCAAAATCATACAGACAGGATCACAAAGACAAGTTGCTTAGAGAAAAGCCAGGACATCATAAACTCAGCTTGGCTTATTTCATGGTAATTCATTCATGTGCCAGTGACCTGTAAAAATGTTGTTAAAGAAGAATTCATCATTACTGATTAAAAAGGCAATTTCTTGGTGCACTGTGCAGGAAACCAAGTCTACTTCTCAACACCATGTGTTTTCATGCCTTTCTCTCAAGATCTCAACAAGTACGTTTTTTAAGCACATATTTTACCATTCCTTTCATGTTTTGTAAACATTTGCAATGATACCACTTGTGAACATCTTTGATGGTGCTTTTTAGTTTTGCTGTAAAATGCTTAAGAATTGGAAACCATGCTGTCTGCTGAACTCGATTCACAACTTCCATCTCCATGTGTTATTGTTAGTGCTTAGTAGCAAGTAGAATTATCTCCATCTAGTAGGTGTAACATGGCATCTGTTGAGTCCATTGCCCCCAAAGAGAAGCTAGCATGGGGAGTCTCATAGCCAGAAAATTTGTAATTAAGTAAGGCAAGGCATTAATTCTCTCTTAAATCTATGCACATGTTTTTTGTGGAAATGAACAAGATGTGTGGAGAGACAGGTTTTCTCAATTACCAGGGTTAATATTCATGTGCAAATACAGACTCAGCTAAACCCCACACATATGTCGTAATGTCTACATTCGTCATCCTTTTTTTTCAATTGGGTATACAATATTCATCCAAAATACCCATAAAAGACTGACTGCAAAAATCACATTTTATAGCCTGCCCCAGGAATGTTTGCATTAAATTGCTTTAGACTAAGAAAGTTTCATTGTGATCAGGACCCAAGAGATATAAAAGGACCATAAAGTATGGGTCATAGTGTGAGTTTATAAGCTAGGCTTCTACTTAATTTAAATTATAGTGGCAGTGCAAGAAGTTGTGGTTTACCAATAGTACTGTTATGCCTTGAGTTAAATGCTTTCTTTTCACTGGCAGCTTCAAGTACCTGCCTCTCGTGGAAGAGTTAAATGCCTTATGTGTACGTGTCCTGTAATTCATCATTTGAGAAAAATAAAACTTCATTAACAGACATAAGAACAAGTGCTGCTGACATCTCGTCTGAAGAAGCTGTGCATATATTTCAGTAGCAGCTCCATTTCAAGTTCTTCTTTGTTCCTGGATCAGTGCCAGTGTTCAAATCTCTGCCTGAAGCTGGCACACGCTGCTTCTAAGAGGAGCAAGAGTTTAACATCTCTATTGAAAATTAAAGTGTGCCTTGTGATTGGATCAGATTGGTTAAGTATAATTCTATAATTTAAAATTTCTTTAGTTGGACATCACAAATCACAATTAGAAATACCATAAGATTAATCTTTTTTAAGTTCTGAGATGTATCTGCTCAACTTTTGAAGCATAAGGATAACCTAACAAAAGAGGATAGACTATAATAGATAAACTAGGTTCTGTAATCTTTTGCCATATCTGTTTGGTGGTGTTTTTAAAAGACTAAAATGACAGAAAATGCCTTGATCAAATCCAGTAAGCTCTAGAGTTTAACCCAGATGTCTAATACTTCAGTACACTATCCTGGCAGGAATATGAAGGGGAAAATCAAAGCAAAAAGCATTTTATTTTACCAGTTTGTAAGTCAAACTCAAGTAGTTCTGATTTTACTGATGCTTACAATATTTGCTTTCTTATGTTTTCTTTAGCTTTGAGTATTGATTTACACGCTATCTCAATCTACATTTCTCTGTCAGTGGATTAGACTTTTTCAAATAAAATACCTATCACAAATAACTTGAATTTGACAGGGGATAATTTCAAATAAAAAGTGATCACCTATTTCAAACTAATATGTTTGAAATTTTCAGATCAGGACTTTCTTGAGGGAATATTTCTATTTCCCAATTTCAGTATGTTGTATCAGAAAATACAAAATGTCAAAGCCTGAATGAAAGGTTTTGAATCAAATAAAAATATTTTTTCATAAGATGAGTCTTTTGTTTGTCCTTTTTATTGTATTTTGCAGAAATCTTGAAGAATACATGTGAATCAGAGAATTAGTTAGTTTATCCCCAGTTCCTACAGAAGTTAAAATAATTTTACAAACAATAACTCTTTCTGGCATGATCTGCTACCTTTTTCTGGCTAAGAACACCTTTCTGTCCAAGTGCACAAGCCAGGTGGCAGTTCCAGCTGATTAAAATGCACAGAGGTGGTAAGCGTGGCTGTTCATTTGCTCTGTATTGCCCTCTGTAGAAGTTGTGAACATGAACCATATGGGGCGGGGGAATCAGGGTTGAGGCCATGTCTCTGTATTATCGAATTAAAGGTGGACCTTGGTTCAGTTAGAATTTCTGGAGTAGGATAAATTTCATCTATCTTGGAATTAATTGTAGTTATGCCATCTATCATATACCATACATTGATATTTAATTCCAAACATTATGGAGGTTAGTCTTTCATGTGGATTAGATGTTCTTAAGCATTTTCTCTGGAGTTTTCATAAAAAACTTTATAAAAAGTCTTCACATTCAGATAATATTTATGTAATTGTCCTCTCCCCCACACTGCTTTTTTGTATGTGCAACTCTGCTGAATTTAGTGTGATAATCCTGATTTATGTCACAGCTAAGCCTCTCCTTGGCTTTTTTCAATTCTAATTGCTCAGAAGTAGAAGGATCTGACAGACTGTGTCCAGCCTCCTCTTGCTGATAACACTGTTCCTTTCCTTCTCTTCCCCCTTCCCCTCCTCCTTAAAAAAAAATAGGGTAAGGTGACCCTGGCATAATAGGTGTTACAGATCTGACAGTACTTTTACAAGATGCTGCCCGTTTACAAAAGTAAACCATAAGCATCAATAGGAGATGAAGGGTCTTACATTACAGCAACAGCTCGTCCTACACTAGTGTTAACATGTGGTTTCTGAAACGCCCACTGCAGCATTCCAGCATTCTCAGCATTGTACAGGCTTTGACACTGCACTATTGTACTTCCTGGAAGAAAAGAGAGAGGTTATAGAAAATAAAGGGAATGTAGCACAGAAATGACCTGACAAAAACTGAATGTACAGCTCACTCTGGTTCTCAAATGAACAAATTTTGTACTTGTTCCCCATCTGTAGCAGGTTTCCCTGCCTGTGAGATCACCTTAGAGATAAACCTGGAAATGAAATTTCATGCCTAAATGCCTGGAAACATTGAAAATAAGGGCCTTAAATTTGTCCCCAGTTAATCCAGGTACAGCCACACTGCATACTTCATAAGGATCATTATCCTACCCTATTCTTTGCAGGTGCCTAATAAAATATTTCTAGCATTGTCCTCACTTGGCTACGCCATCTACATACAATGATCTCATTACATCATGCTGAAAAGGGTGTTGTCTGATTTTGTGTCATAATCCTCTGTGTTTATAGCAAACAGAGACTGACTTCATCAAGTGATCTGGCTTCTAAGCTATGGTCTTTTTCCGTAATTTTCCCCAGGGCCTTTAGACCATATTTGGAAGCCCCGAAAGGGCACGAAGAACGTGCTTATGCTTTGGATCCAGCCACCTGAATGCCTGCACAGAGCAGGACCGTGCCTCCTCCCCTAAGCTTAAGGTATACTTGAGGAGTCTGTCGGCTCTATCCGTGAGACAGTGGTGTCAAAGGCACTATCCCTGGAGGGCACCTACAAGCAGGAGAACCCTCCACTGATTTGTGTATGTGCTGACGTGAGAGGGGAAGTGATTTTTAAACATAAAGGAAACATTTCAGGAGGCAGGTAACATAAACTTTTTGCTTAGCAAAGACCAAAGCTTCTGCTAATGTCCAAGACAAAACACCCTTATAGAAGTAAGGTGAAAGCAAATATCTGATTCCTTAGGCAGTCCCCAGCGATCAGGTGTTAGCGTCCTGTGGCCTTAGAGCAATCCAAGACATTTGGTTTCTCTCTTGGACCATGTGGACATTGTGGAAATGGGGCACCTAATGGAGAGCCGGGATAGACCTAATAAGGACTGTTGAGGCAAAAAGTTAGGAGACCCAACTCAACCTGCCATAACCCTCCACAAAGGCCTGCAAAGCAACATCAATTTTTTCCTGAAACAGCACAAACCGTACCACAGCAAGACCCAAAGTGTTACTACTGAGTTAGACAGGTTTGTATAGGACTCATTCCTCACTTCTCAAAGTTGTCTTACTACTCTCTGCCAAGGTCCATATAAATTCCCATGAAATATGTAGCAAATAGGCTGGTTACTACATTCAAGCTGGCCCACCAAATGCAGGGTGCTGTCCCAGAACAAGCCTTACCTCTTTGAAGTGTACTTCTGAGACATTCCCACAGATAGGCTATGAGTACCTGATGTGGGAAAGATACCTTGTTTCTCTTCTCCATGCAGGCATTACAACTTCAGGCTAGATAACTGAGAGTAGGAAGGATACAGATGAGATCAGATGAAGAGGGAAGGGGTGAGGGGGAGCCGCTCAGTGCAGAAAATGGTTTGCATTCACATTAAGCCCCATTCCTCTATTTGGGTGGGGTTTTCCATATTAGTTGTGGTCAATACTGTTATCTTTTCAAACCAGTTCAGCTGGCATGCTGGCTGGTGGGAGAGGGAGGAAAAGGCAAGCCAAAACAGCTGCAGGGCAGTACGTACAACCTACCAGGAGTCTGGGTATGTAGCAGTATTGGGTAACCTAGAACAACTGGACAGGAATGGGGTGTATCAGACAATGAACTACTCAGCAAGGTACTCTGCAGCCTGCTTTCTGACCTAACAAAGCTCAAAGCTGTATCAAAGAGCAACATGGAACAGTGCTCCCTTTGTTTGTGTCCCTATAATCAAAGGAAAATCCTTTCAACAATGAAGTACAGTGAATAATACAGAAAAGGAAACCCCTTTGACTACAAGGCTTTCAGGCTGCACAGGATACCTTCAGGGATCACTATATTCTTTGGAAATTTGGTATTTTTCTGTATTTAGGAATTAGTTTTCCTTTTCATGCCACTGTTGTGTTGGCTATTTTCCAGAAATGTTTTTTCTTTTCTTTTTTTTTTTTTTTAAGCATTAGCATACGATGACACAGTCACCTTGGATATAGAAAGATTGATTAAAAGCATTTCTGAAGTCAGAGCCATTTCCTATTAGTATTTAAAAAAGTGGAATAAATCTGTTTCCTGGATGCATGAAAAGTCAGATGAAAGCCAGTTTTCATATTATTTCTATACTGTGAATGCATATCCAAAGTATTCAGGTTACCACAGCAGCTTGACTCTGAAGCTAACACAACAACCACCAGTCTTTAAGGGAGAAAAGATGTATTTTTATGTGCTGTGACATTTTTAAACTTCTACAACATTGCAAATGTAGGTGTCAGTTCTCACAGTCTGGTGTATTTTTAGACCTCTAAAAGTTTTGGGTTCAGGAATTGCCTTCTTTCAACATCTTGCCATGTCATGGCCTCTTCTCTGTAACTGTGAGTGCTTAAAAACAAATTTTATTCTCTCTGATTTCTTCTTCCTGATATTTCTGTTGAAAAGATAAAATGAAAAGTAATGGAGAGAGGGAAAAGACCAAAACTGTGCATGTACACATCAATAAATACAGGCAAAAAAAATGCATGATCGTCTTTCACCAGGGATTACCTTGATTAAAATTTGTTCCTGAATTTCTGCTAGCATTTCTAATTCAAACTATGACTTTCTGTGATCTGCAATGCTAGCAAGGCTGCAGATCACTTCAAACTGTGAATTACTTTTCAATCCAGTGACAAGACTTTACATTTACACTTATATATGATTATTATGTAGTTGGATTTTCCAAATGAAATTATGAAAGTTGCATAAATTCATGTTGTGTGTGAACATCCAGGACATATTTCCTGCCCTATTAGAATTTCAGTAACCTGTTAAAATAGCTAGAGAAATGTATTGTCCCCAGCATATTTTGAGAAAGCAACAGAAATGCAAAAGATCTTAGAATTTTAGAGATTAATATATTTTTATTGTTTTAAGTCATTATTTATGGTAAACACTTTCAGATGGTTCGCATTCACTTTAATAGCTAGTTAAAAGAAGGTCTCCAACTGAACCTTTATTCAGCATGTTTTTGTTTGTAGTAAGATTTCTTCTGATTTAATATTGCAACTGAAATTGCTTGATATCCTTCAGTGTCTGTGATTGAATATAATTTTGAAGACTGGCTTTCATATCTGTTTTAAAAGAAAGGAGGGATACCAGTGATAGTCTGGGGACTGGAGGGTGCAGACGAAAGAAGGAAGAGGAGAGGGACATGAGGGAAGATTTTATTTTCAGAATTTATTTTTAACATCGCTGGCACGGTTAGCTTGCGTTTTTCTCTTGTGTTCCAGACCACAGGTGTTTCCCATTAAGACAAGTGAACTGACTTTAACGGTATCCTGCAGAGCTGTGGGCACAGAATACCTTCTGTGAACTGCCAATAATTATTTGTCCTGGCTTTGTTTCTGGAGATTCTCCTTAAATTGGTTCAAAAGCTGGTAATCTGTTTCATCCCTGAAGATTAACCCCCTTGAAAAAAAAAAAAAGGAAGAAAAAAAAAAGTTAGTGTGCTCCACATAATTGAACAGAATAAAAGAGCACTGGTAGTATCTTTGTTAAATTAGGGAATGATTTTTGAAGTGTGATAAAAGGAGACTTTGGAAGAGCACTCAATATGTAGCACTACTAATAATATAGCTCTATCAATTCCCTCAACAGCCTACACTGCAGACAATGGGACTGGTGATAAATCTAAACCTGAGAGGACCTAAACCATTTATTATTTACAAATGCTTATATTATAAAACATGCTGACTGCAATATCAGCTCCAAGTAGTTCCTTAAACTATAATTAGATTTACAAACCTCATGCAGCCTGCCATCTCTCAGGCAAGACCACATGGACATTTGTCCACTTATTTCTGTGGGTCTTTGGATCATACCTTTTATGAACTTCAAACACATATATAGAGGTGTAAATTCTTGCACTGCAGTTTTTGTATCCAGGTTACAAAATGAAAAATCTTTCTTATTTTCACCACTCTCTGACCACAATCCCAATAGTCTCAAATATCCTCTGAAAGCTTCAGTTCAGCAAAACACTTGAATGCTTTGCAATGTCAGGGCCTATGAGAACTGCTGCTTCATAGGAAATTCTCAGAACCTTCCAGGATAACTGTCAGAAGACCAAAGAGGACAAAAATTGATTGCCTTTATAAAATGCATATTTATGTCTGTGTAAAGAGCTAAATCTTTTAATTTAACTGCATTTAATATTTGCCTATGACATCTCAAACCACCATATAATTAAACTTGGAAGATGGAACCACATTGTGAACTAGCCATTGAAAGATCCTATTCACAATGTTCTCAGTTATACTTTCATTTTGAGTTTGGCATGATCTTGCACAGATAATGCATCTAACCAATACCCAACAACCATTCAGTCTTCCACTATAACTTGGGCTACTGTGCATGGACATGCAAATTCCTTTGTCATCTGTATGATTTGCAATGAATAGATTAAAGAGGGAAATTCAGCCAAATCCTGATCCCATTGACATTGAATTCAATAGGAAAATAGGTTGGAGAAAAATGCTATTAGCTGATATCTATTGATATGTAAAAACTAATTCAGTCCATCTCTGCTTTGATGTTTCTCCTAATAAATTTGAGTGCACTTTCCACAGGCAGACAAAAACAGAGTGTATTTTATCTTAGAATTAACTATTGTGCAGTGACTTAGCTCATATATTGCATACTTTTGAGACTTTTAAGAAGTTCTGCAATAGCATAACTTCAGAAGAGTACAGCGCAACAGAAGCCACAAGTGGTATTACTTGTCGGTCTCCAGAGAATATTAAATGAGTGGTTGACAAGCACACTGAGTTTTAAAAAGCAAAATTAGTAATGAGACATCATTTAATAACAATGGGTTGAAAACGTAAAATGACATAAAAAGTGTGGTTGATTTCCTCTTTTCTCTTCTACAATCAAAGAGACACTGCAGTGTCTATCTTATGGATACGTTGCAGTCAGTTTTCAAGAGTAAGATAGCTTCAACCACAGGCTCAGCTGTGGCGATAGGTCTCACAAGCCCAAGGACAAAGCTATCTCCATGCTGTCAGCAGTGCAAACATTTAGATAAGATGCTGAAGTAAGACTTGGACAGAGAATAAATTGTATCACATCGTGGCCACTCCAAACTGTACAGACACAGACCAGGTGGGGCAGGTCGTCTTGGAAAGCCTGAGCTATCTGTAATCACGCTAATTAAGATATTGCAAATAATGTTGCTGCTAGCAGTGGTAGTACTATTGGCCACAGCAGTGTCAAGCCTGTTATGAACTCTCAAACTCACTGAAGCAGCTGGGTAAATGCCCAGATGGTTTGCCCAGAAGAATACATGTGTCTTCGTTCTTCTCCAGACTAGCATCTTTAAAGGTACTCCAAATACATGTACACAGTCCCCAGCCATCACTGTTGGTATGGTTTAATCATACCAATATATTCCACTGTTAAGATCCTCTTCTAAAAGGTGGTAGTAGTTCTTGAAGAACACACTGTGTGCAGTACCTATTTTGCAGAAGAAAGCTTTTTCGACTAAGCATCAGACATTTTTTACAAGGACCTGAAACACAAATTAGAGAGGCCTATAAGGACATGACTATATATTATGTCCAATTATTAAATGCTTTTTCTGTCAGGTTGAGTGCACTTTCATTGAATGATTTCATACATTCCAGTCCATCCATCCATAAATTCATCATACCTGAGGTAGATTACAGTTAACACATTTTTTAAATGGTACAGCAAACACAACTAGCATCTCTATAAGGTAACAAGAACAGTTTCTGTCAAGCTACAAACATAGTGATATGAGCTCCTGCAGCAAATAGTGCCTCTGTGTAGCACTAAGTTCCTTTCAGAGTCACATCAGCTTCCATTTATTTCATGGTGAATATTGCAATTCTAAGAGGAAAGGGTCAAGTCCCTGATGGAGTCAGCTGTCATTCTAAATATAGTACAATTGCATTTTATTAAATCATGATAATAAAACAAAGGGAAGGGGAGAATAAAGGAAAATGAGCAAAGCAATGACCGGGCTCTTAGAGCGAGTCTACACTGCCATTTTAGTTTGACTCACGACAGAGCTTAGGAAGCACACATCTCCCTCAGCCCCAGCCACTGTGCTTTGGTTCACTTCACAGAGTGGTCTCACGATGAGCAAACTGGATCTCTTTCACAGGAAACTTAACTGGAAAAGACAATCCAAGACTGCAGCGAATGTGATCCACATGCTCATTCCGTTCACAGGATCAGACTAGACCTAGTCCAAAACAGTCTCCTGAAATGCATTCAGGAGTTTTGTTCTGTTGGGCAGCACTACCTGCTACTACTCACAGAACCTTACTAACCTCTCTGACTCCTCCCATGAAGGAGAAATCAGTCAATTGCTCTGTAAGTTTTCTGATTTTCCTTTTCATGGGTACAAGTCCATTTAGCCCATGAAAAAATGTTTCTGAAGCTAAGGAAGACACAATATGATACACCAATGGGTTAATAAGCAGAAAGCAACAGGATACCTACAGCAAGCTGGGTCTTCTGCTGCTGTAAATCAACTTCCCTAGGTTGACTTTAGTGGAATTGCGCTGATTTACATTATCTGAGGATATAATGCAGCATATTCCAGTAATTCAGATGCTGATTTTAGCTAGAAGTATGCATATTATAAACACATGTTGGGGCCCTGAGGGTACTTCTGGTAACATTATTGATTCTTCGAGAAAAGCATGCTGGGGTCACCATAGTTTGCACACACGTACATTTCCATTATTGGAATTTAAGATAACTCATCTGGAGCTGAATGACTTTTCATATCTTGACAAGTGTCAATCACAAGTAACAAACTTCCAAGTAGTATCTAGCAGCTTATAATGACTGATAAACACAAAAGTAGCAAAGAATGAAACACAAGGAAATTAAATTCAAATAGTTTTTACTACTATGCACGCTATTTTTGTTACAGCAGTAACATCCCCAACCACTCGCCATCACTTTTTGCTTCTGCTTTTGTATTCTCCTACAACCAATTTAACACGTTTTTAAGCAATATATCTGCAGAGGATTTATATTGGGACCACAGTACTAGAGCTTTAACTCCTCAGTCAAAATCCACTGAAGTCACTGAAATTTCTTTTACCTGCTCTGGGCTTTGAATGACTTACAATATTTTACTACCTTTAAACCACAGCTGAAGAGCTTTAAAACTGATGAGAAGACCTCATCTTGCTATTATAAATATGCTGATAAAACATTTTTTAAAGGGTAGACTTATACCAATAAAAAACAGGATGTAAATGCAGTTGTATTGTCTGAAAGATTTTACCAATGCAGTTATTTCTCTTCTCATATAACTCAGGTTGATATTAAATACCTTTATGCTCACATGATTGCGTCTGCAATGGTGGTGGGCCATGTTGTCCCCTGTGCCTCTCTGCTCCTTTCTGCCGTCCAGGCCGGGGATTCAGCTATGGCAGAGTCCCTGCCTCTGGTTCCTGGGTACCACCACACCACAACACAGAGAGACCTAGAAATGTAGAAAACATGCTTAAGTGATTTTTTTTAAGACAAAGGTTGAACAGTGTTGCAAGAAGATGAATATGTCATTTGAGTCCATAGGTTAAGGAGTGTATCTGAAGGATTTTTGCAGAATCAGTTACTGTGGTAAAAGAGCTATTTAACATAACTTTATCACTATTCCTTTATCAAAAGACCCAGAGTGTGATGAAATAACTCACAGTATGATTTAAACCACGAGTAAGAAATCTGATCTAAAATGAACAGAATAACTATTACAGCTTTGCTAGCATGCAAAGTTTCTGTCACTTAAGTGACTGATTTCCCAGGGCTTTCTGCTCTTAAAAGTTGGTAGAGACATTATAGTTTTATTCATGTAACTATCCATCAGCAGTTGGCAAATTTCAAAGTGACACTTATTTTGGCTCCTATTGATCACATTCTTTTCACAGCTGTTACCTGAATTTCCTTTACTGATTTTATTAAATTTATATGAACATTGAATCTGTGTCAAATGTGACCTGGGAATGACCCTAAACATAATGAAAATCAAAACCATTTCCCTGTTTTCATTACTAGATTTTAACCAATTACTTCAAAATGAGCTCCCTCCTAATGTTTTGGGGTTTTTTTTCAGTTTAAAAAAATCTCTTTGCGTCATAAATGATGAAACGGACACACAGTGAAAATGAAAAGGGCACAAAGTGCCAATAGTAAACAGAAAGCAGGCAGCATATTAATTTTATCCCTAATAATATTTTTCAAGTACTTTTTTATCAATTATATATCTTAAAGGGCAAATTTTTACTTTTTGCTTATGAAGCTCATTACATAAATTGAGTATCTGGCTTGTAGATTTTAAAGAAGCTAGCAGAGAGGAAGGGGCAAGGAAAGAACAGGGGAGAAGGAAAGGGAGATTTGCAGAAACATGCATATTTCCAGAGCCAAACATTTGAAGGAGTGTTTTTTATAGTTCAGCTGGGACAATACTGGTCTGTACACTTCCTCTGGTGTTTGGTTTTTGGGTCTTTTTTTATCTTCAAGATTTACATTCTCAAACAAAATATTTATAAATGGAGTCCCACTTGTCTGGTTTGAAAAAGAAATGTGCTAAGAGCTCGGTTACCGGAGAACAGTGTAATGAGTTCAGAAAACATATGCTTGAAATTTACTTTAGGTTTGCAAATTTTACAGAGATTCTTACCCGCTGGGAGTAATGCAAGTACTTTACCCTCTGAATTAAAAGGAGAAAAAGGTTGCAAATTTAAACTATACAAGCAAATAAAAAATTGTGTTTTTACAGGAGCCTGACAGATGATGACCTGGATCCATGGATACAGTCATAGGTATACAAACAACAGATCAACATTTAAAGTTTTTAATCTGTACACAAAATATGTTTTTTTAAGTCATCCACCAGTCCAGTTTTCTACTTGGATAATGTTCTCAATAACACTTCTGTATGATTAAGCAAGACAACTAAACCTGTTTTCTTTCCTGAGTTAGTACAGCACCTCAAACTCATGCGCAAACCGTCTACTCACCTGGCTGGTACTAAAGCAAGGGTAGGTCTCAACTACTATACTTTCCCTAGGCAGAATTCACGTAAGCGTGCCAGAGATGGTTTTAAACCAGCTAGGTACTTTTTCTCCCCAGCTCTCCAAGAGCTGAAAACACCCTCACGTCATTAGCCTGAGCTAAGCTCAGCTGAAGTACCCTGCTGGCAGTTCCCAAGATAACTAATTTAAAACTTCTTCAGATATAACACACAACCAGCAGCCTCTGCCATGGCTGCACGATGCAAATATTCAATAAAAATTCATCTAGCTTAAGCATCTGCATATCATATTTGCAATTAATTCAGATATAAAGACTTTATTTTGTATCCTTAGCTCAATAAACAGCAATGATATGGTGTTTGCCTTCTCCTTTAGAGTAGGAGGAAAATCCTAGTAGGACAGTAATTAGAAACAATACAAAGGCATCTCCAACTGTAGTTAGGATGACTGTTCAATCTACTGTTGCATGTTCCTAAGACTGAAGAACAAATTTCAGATCCAAAGGCTGGGCATTGTCTTCTAACGGTTTCTAATCTATTTTATACCTTTCATCAGTTGAAAAGAGAAAACCTGGAGGAGTCAAATGGCAGAAGAAAAGAAAATGACTATGTGAGAACAACTAATCTGAGAATAAAATGGAGTATTCACAATGCAGGGTCAGCTATCTATTTTTGGGAACAGACCTCAGGCATGTGCCAGTAAAAATTTGTTTGCAAATTATGGACTTTGGAAAAAACAGCAGATTAAATGTACAAGTGATAATTTCTAGTGTGACTCTCTGTGAGAAAAAAAAAAGGCAGAATTTTGCACAACTGGTAGGTGTTGCATTTGCCCATGGGGAAACCAGCAGTTGAGAGAGAATTACAGTAGTCTAGCTTGAAAAAAAATCCAACCGAGCTGTTTGCTGCTCTTGGCATTTTAGGTTCATTGGAAATGTTTCATACCTCATCACTAATAATGACAGCAACAGAAAACAAGTTCATATTATAAGGCTTGCTAACGACTTCGTTGTTGCTGAAAAATAAGGGAAAACTGATTTTTATAAACTGGCACAGGCAAACCTGGACAGAGCAGAAGAAAAAAGAAATATCAACAAATGGATAAATTAATTTCTAAACTGCTAAGAGTTTACAGCTATGCATATATACTATTTTCATTTATGTTAAGCAAATCAGATATTCAGAAAATAGCTGAATAGTATAGAAAGCGCTCCTACAGTCAAATGCCAACGTTCCCCCAATCATCCTTGTAAGAATATCTGTCCCTTTAAGGCTGTGGCTGAAATGAAATACCCCTGAAGCCTTTCGACAAACATTTTGCCAATCAGCTGGATATGTGTTAATCAGCCTTAGTGTAAGTGTGGCTTCCCTCTCTCCCACAGCCTCTTTCCTCTGATGTTTGTTAGCTAACCTGTTGTTTAATTAAGGACTTGTCTTAGTTATAAGCCCAGACATTGACTTCTCATTAATCACTAGCTAACGTAATACAAATCTCTAATCATTCAGTCTTGATTCTTTGTCATCAAAGGACCTCACTCTGTTATGATAATGAGTTTTTAAATAACTCGGAGCTCTAATGCCAAGGCTAAGCTAAAGACCACCTGAACAGTCCCAGAACTATCAGATGACAGAAGCATTGGGTCTCATTAGTAATCAAGTTACCATCAACATTTTTAGTTGTATTTGTATTTTTGTCCATTCAGAATAGCGTAATTTTTTCAATGGGGAAACAAATATTTTAAGCCAGTTAGTTACACATTTCCCATCCTGGGTTGAAATCAACTATAATGTGTCCAGGATTTCAGCTCAGTTATTTTGCCGCTGATTCTCCTGAGGTGCTTGCATTTTCCAAAAAAGAGCAACTTTTCTATAAGTGGTTAGAAGAATTATTGTTTTTAAGGGTAATCCTATCTTTTTGACACAGCACAAAAATGCCCTACATCCTTTTATATGTAGGCTTGTAAATCACAGAGGTTTTTAATATTCCTTCATAATATTTCTGATATTTTGATTTCAGTAACTTACTTGTTTAAAACCTTAAAGAGAATTCAGAATACAAGGCATTTATTGATGCTAGCATAAAAATAAAACATAATCAGAGAAATAGAAGCAAGACTTATCTAGTATAGCAAAAATCCAATATGTATAGTAAAACTTAAACACTGGTGCTATCCGTAAGCTATTAAACCTAGTTCCAAGGCCTCCTAGTTCCATTAATATCACAGGAGCTGTTACAGAATATAGACCAAAAGGAGACTGCACTATAAGATAATGCAAAAATGTATCTTTTGGATGCGTTAATACTATATTTATAGCCTGGAACTGCTATCGTTCTTCACAGTTGATCACTGTGAAGTCCTTTTTGATGCTAAGATATGATCCTCCAGATCAAGACTTATTTAATCTTTATGCTACTTTTATTCCTAAATTTTCCTTAAATAAAGGAGGTATTTTGGTATATTGCATGTGATTGTATTAGACAATGTGAAATTATTTTATTTTGTTACTTTATTTCACAGAAGAAAGATTAGGTACTGAGGAGAGACCTTCTAAATCTGTAGGAGAATACCAGCTGAAGTCTCTACATGTGGTGTTAGCAAATGGTACATTTTCATGCTATCTTGTGAGACACTACAAATCAAGAATGAATAATACGTTTCTTAGCACTACAGATCTGTAATGTCAGAACTAAAGGCCAGTTCCTCTTTCCATGATAAAACTCATAATTTAGGAATTTATAATAGCTGTGCTTTAATTTGTCTTGAACTGCAATTTCACAATCAACTTCTCCGAGATGTTGCAATCTTTGGGAGTTTTGTAATTCTTCAGACTACTTTCCTCAAGACATGGAACAGTTAGAATACAAGGCTGATCATCTGAAAGCGCTGTTTTGAAGGCCTTCAAAACAGTAACACAGTTACATGAAATTTACGTAATCATGGGAACAGCTGGTTCTGTTTCCAATTTATTAAAAACAAAATAAAAAAAATTATAAAGGGAGCAGAATACCATCTCTCTAAATGAAAGACCTGCCTAAGTCAAGTAGATGTTTTTCAGTACATGTTAATCTAAGAGATGAATAGTAACAGCGCATCATATAGACTCATGATTGCATGACCACAGAATCTCACAATATTTCTTTCATATCAAAGGCAGATAACAGTGAACAAATCCCTTTTCTTGCCTAAGCCATGAGGTAAATGGAGGATCCCGTCCTGCAAGCCATGCCCACAGGATTGCCGTGGGCAGCATTAGCAGGATGAGCACAGGGGAACTGCTAAGCGAAAGATGTTTCAGTAGAACAGGACTTGGGGCTCGAAGGCCGCAGCTGTTCTTCCTCTGTACGACTGCAGAATTTGACCATACGCTATTGAAATGAAGGTAATGTAGTACATAGGCTAACAACTAACTCACACTCAACACTCTGCTTTGGTGATGGTAAAGGAAACTTTGACCTACACACATATGTAATGCTCACATGACATAAAAAGCTTCAGGCACCTTTAAAAAGTTATAAACAAAAGATAATTTTTTAAGCTTTCAGACAGTTCAGTAGACAGAGGCACAGTAACTACCTTTGCAATAAATTTCTAGCGGTGTTTGATGTCCTTTACTGGACAAGATATCCCATTCCCATGTGAACACAAGAGATGCATGTACATTTAATGAATTACTTTGTTCACTCCTACGGCTATTGGCATCTATTCTTTCTGCTGTAAAATCAGAATAGATATGGGAAAAGGGGCTTAAACTGAAATATTAAACGCACTTTTTCATGGGATGTTTTGTTGGCTTTGGTTGTATCTCCATATACACTAATGTTTGGGAAACTTGGTTCATATTATTGCGAAGAGTATTTGTTCCCCTTCAATGGGGTTCAGATAGAGGTTGTGTATTCTCTTAAGTATAATAAATGTCGTGATGCTCTTGGGTGGTTTTCCATTGTATGTGGTCCTGTAAACCTTTTGCCAAGTTTTGACTGTACAGTCAAGATTTTTCGACAGGGTTACTGGGAGGAGACTGACTGGATCATTCTCTTCTGCTGTGTGTTTTAGGAAATCTGTTCTAGCTTGTTCAGTTAAGGCAGCAGGAGGGTAATCTCTCTACTATATTTGTAGCTAGAAAACATAGTCTCAGATTACTGAGTATGACAGATTTTCTGCTGCACAGTTATAGTTCCTTTACCTACCTCTAACACTTTTGATAAAAGACTGCATGTCATGTTTCAAGACTAATTTATTCCATTATTAGCAAGAAGATTGTCTTTAAAATATAGAATGTATGTAGTCACTTCTAATGAGGACAGAAATGTGTAGAGTTTTTATCAAAACTAATAATTTTGGAGTAAACTAATTGATTTTGGAGTATAGCAATACTTTCCTCTCTTTACTCATGCATGAAAAGTAGCTATTCTCCTTAACAATGTGTACTTGTATGGATCTGCTGACTTCATATTCCTGTCATAAATTATGATAGCTCTGATTTGTCTTCACTTCAAAATTTAGTCTGTAGTAAAATGGTATGGTTATGTGTTACTGATTGTACACAACATAATTATTTCTAAATTCCCACTCTTGAGATTTTAATGAAAAAGCATTCTTAATCTGTTCTATTTTGTGCTAAAATATTTCCCTAACGATTGCAGTATACACAGAATGTTATGTAGATACGTAGGTATCCAATCGCTTAACTGTGAATGATGTAAATCGATTGGTAGTATTTACAAAACGTGATGCAGGAAATTTTTTTACTCCAGACCGAACAGAAACAAGGAGTCCCAACTTACTCCTGTATACATACAAACATGCACAGATGTAGAATAATTTGAGAGAGTGCACACAAAGAAAGGGCTTTTTGCCTTGATATATTTTATGTGCTATTAGGATAGAGTTATAAAACTATGTATTAATGGTCCCTACCTCATGAAAGCATATAAAAGGAGTTCAATGTACATCATATTCACCAAAAAATACACAGAACATAGAAAGATACATTCAAAATAAGAAAACACAATGGGAACATAATGTAATAATGTGAAAAAGTCTGAAAACAATTATACCACTAGCAAGCAGGGAAATGTGTCATTCCTGCCTCAGCATGTCTAGTGGGGACTTTTTGGTTAGTATTTGAAGATCCACAGGCTCATCTCTGTGCAACATTCTATGGAGAATCTACTGCTGAAATGTTCAGGAAAAGTTTTGCGTAAGCATGTCTTTACACCTGTCTGACAAATATCTGAACTTCATCCCAGTATGCCTGCCTTAAATTATGCTATAAACATTTAATTAGGTTTTTAATGGTAGTATACATCTCTAAAACACTGTTTACATGTCTTTGGGAAAAGTCCCTCCATTCAGAAAGGCCAAATAACAGGAAATCCCACATATGTGATGGTTTAGTTTATCTAAGTGCTGATGTCCCATTTTATCATTCTGCCCTTTATTTTCTCCACGTTCGTTTGCTCTTCAGCATCCAACTCCCTTGTTCTGGGTGCGTTCTTCAAGAACAGGGAAGCCAAACAGCTCGCAGACTCAGAAAACAGCGAGTAGCCAAAGGCTTTCCTTGTTGTGAACCTTGCTGAAAAGATCTGTGCTTTTTTATCCTTTATATACTTTGACTAAGGTGTTCTAAGCCACCATGTGGCCACACAATATTAGGAATGAGAGGGAGGATTTATTAGGTATTAGACATGATCTCAGTTTCAGGTAATCAGAAAACAGTGCAGTCATAGTTCTTTTGCTATTAAAATCCAGGTCATAGCAAATAAGCGGTGGAAGGAAGGGCAGCAATTTAGGTGAGGGGGACTGAAAGAAAAAGGCATAAAGCAGAAACAAGAGCCTGAATTGCAGATTCCAGCTGGAAATTTATTTCAGAAGTCCTGCTGCACAAACACTGATGCTGTCCGACACTCGTTAGTCAAAGAGCACTTTAAAAGAAAGTGATTTTTTTTCCTCTCTTTGCTTGTCTGAAATAATATTAGCTTTAATTCTTATAATACCAATGGTGAATCATTGCTTATATTTTAGTTTTAAAGCATATTATTTAACATCTATTTATCTGTACTTTTGAAATATACTTCCAAATATTTTTAATTTAAATTCATCTTCCCAAATCACAGTTTCACAGTTATCTATAAAAAGAGAGAGTGCCATGCTACCACAATCATGTTCTCATAAAGGGCTTGCATACATAAGGATACTAGGGAAGTTAATATGAAATTACCACGATATAAATTTAGAGTGTGATAACAATAATGCCTTATTTGGACCTTATTATTCCAAAGCAAAGGTGCCTTTTTACAGATTAGGGTAATCCACTTCTAAAATCCACACAAAAAGGTAAAGAAAAATAGCCTTTGCTGAATAGCTATTCCACACTAGCCATACTGTACTTTTCCTCACATTTGTAAGCCCTCAGAAGCCTGATCCATGCTTCTGTAATAAGGAATATTAGCAGAAGTGGTATTCACCAGCAATGCAGCCTGACAACATCACAATATTGCATTAAATGCATTCAGAAAGGAATTAATTATGAAAAAAGGATTTCACAATGTTCTTGAATGATGCTTGTAGCCACACAGGTGCATAAATGCCTTTAAAAATCTGTGTCTTAAAAACATCTACTGCTGGTTCCCCTGAAGTACTCATAATGCTGTAAAAAATTGCTACTGAATTAGCCTTCAGAGCTAATAAAGATGGATATAGCCCTGGTGGAACACTATCACATGAAAAGGGGTCTACAGCTCATAAATATATATATTCTTCACCCTCAGTACAACAGTGTCCTTGAGAGTGATACTATTGCTGTGTTATTAGCAGGTGTTTCACATGAAAAGTGAGCATAATAGGCATTAAAGTAATTGGATCCCAAGCAATCTCATATTATGAAGAATACTCTCCCAGGGAAACTTATATGCACATCCACACCTAACGATGAGCTCTTTTCAACGTTCTGTTGCATTCAAAGCATTCAGGTCGAATACAGTGTGATGGCTCCATGTAATGACTTCCATGCTCTGAATTCTCTTTGATATCATCTGGAGCTGGAAATTTTCAACCTCAGTCTGAGCTGGAATCCATGTGTCTGTCCCTCTATAGACACAGTGTTATCCCACTCCAATTGTACCCATGCAATTCCAGTTGTTGCTAAACTTGCGGGAAGGCACTGATCTTTTCTTGAAATGTTTCAAATACTTTTGACAAAATCCAGAAAGATCTATGGGTATGGGACTCAATGTTTACTAGTATTTGAATTTTTTCAAGGTTGATTGACAATGACGTTAAAGGGAGCGCTCACATTTAAGCTTTTCCTCCAAAGTAGACTTTTTAAGAGATTTCTTTCTGCATGTATCTTCCACTGTGGGATCACGCTGCAACCTTTCCACTCAGTCAAAACACTACAGAGCCCTTATCCCCTCTTGGTTTATTTGCTTTCATAGAAGTTGTAAGAATTTAAGTTTTGATTCTCATTTCTTTTCTTAACGTGTTTGAAATTGGTTAGTGATTAAAAAAGTTAGTAAGGATCATACATAGACATACACATCAAGTGGTTGTGGATACATAAGAAAAGAGAATAAAAGCAAAGCAAAGGTGAAGAAGGCATACAATGTACAGATGTTCTCAATGGAGAAACACAGTCTGCCTTTCTATACACAGATTTTGACTTTCCCTTTTGGAGCAAAGAGCAAGCGGTTATTAGGGGACTAATCATAGAACTCTAGAAAAGGAATGGATCTCAACCTTGGCAGAAGAATAAATGTGTTTCTACTAACCATACTTATATTAAACTGAAAATATTTCTAGGCATCACAAAAATTAGATAACAGTCTGCTAGTAGTAGCAAAAGGATTAAACTGTAAGAACTGCAAGAAAAAGTAACGACATTAATGGAGACACTATTAGTAAAGCAAGTTCAGAAGGGAAGAGACAAACAAAATGAGGATGGGGAAGGAAGTGGCTTGGAAAGCCTTGGAAAGTCTCAAGTTCTATTTCACAGAACCGAATAATGACAGGGAAGAAAAAGTTGAGAGTGATGGAAAAGTCATGGTGATAGAGATCACAGAAAGGAAGTAAGCAATATTGTACAGGTAAAACTATGGCTGGAGAAAGTGAAGTGCTTCAGGAGGAAAAGTTTAGGAGCATGGAGAGTTTCTGACTACGAAAACTGGCCCAGGGCTGAATGGAAATGAATGGACGGGAATGCGTGAGATTTCTGAGTGAGGATTGATAGACATGCACAAGACAAGATTTGCAGCTGCTATAAATCCAGGAAAGCTCACACACATATTTTAGGCCAGATCATAGCTGAAGCTCCAACAGCACTGCTTGCAAAGAGTTTCATTCACACTATGAATCCACAGTTACCACCCAGAATGCCAGGTAGCTGAATGCATGAGAACAGCCTTAACCTGGGGAGAATAAATATAACAAGTTCCTCAGAGTGACTCTTCCTCCACACTGAGTTTCATGAAGCGCTTTTCAGCTGAGAATCTGGGCCATTATTCTTAATTGCGTATAACAGAATTTGTAAACAAACTAAAACTTTTCAAAATCCATAGCCCCTGAAGTTTAAAACAGAAATATGCTTGACTTACCGAACATTAAAGAAAGCTTTTGAAAAATTAAAGTCGTTGTTATTTATATAGTATCATAACTGCAGTCTAGATTTTATTGCAATAAAATATACTAAACATAAAACCAAATCCCTGTCCAGAAGAACTTACGATATAAATAACAAACACAATAACTGGTGAAACATACCAATTTTTCATGCTTAGATATTTCAGAAAAACAGACAAAAGTAATTTTATAAACTTTACAAAACAATCGACCTCTGGGATTAAGAACAAGCATGAGAAATTTCAGCTGAAAGAATAACTGTTTCAGAAAGTTAGTGGCAGCTGAAAATAGAAACCAATAATGAAAGTGCCTTGTCGACCATAACTATTATAATGGTAGCACAATGCTATAATGAGAAAACAGCTAATTGTTTCTTTGTTTATTTGTTTCTTTAGAGGTCTCTAAAAAGATGGATGAAAGACAGGAATCCAGCATCTTGCCTTGCATGAACCAACATAGATCCATTTTAAATAAGGCTGTTTGTTTGAAAATTTTATTGCAAAATATACCGAAGACTTGTTTCAAGCACTCAGCTTTAGTATTCCTGATAAATATTTCCTGTCCCATTTTAGATAGTCCAAGCTTTCAAATCAACATGCTGAAATTAACTGAATTTTTAACTCTTTTTATATAACTTAGTGATTTATTCAGATAAACACTCACTAATGAGGAAAGCCGAAGTGATGAAATCCTATCACCCAGAATCCGAACAGACAAGCTTCTCAATGCTTGCCAGGTCTTGTCTCCCTAAACTCTCTTTAAGATGACTAAGTTTCTCCATGTTTTAAACAGTTTCAAGAATTTGCTTACAAAAGATGACCAGTTAACGAGTTAGCCAACCAGATTGTACTGTTAGCGCAAGATCACTTGTAAGCAGAATAACATGGTGGAATACCTTTTCTGAATTTGCCAAGGTTTATTCTCCAATTTTAAGGTTGCCTTAACTGCTTTGTTTTTGCATAAAATGCACACTTATTGTCTTTTATTAATCTGTGTACGTTCTGTTCTGTGAAGGCTAAGAACAACTTCTTTCTCCTCTGTTAACTTTTCTCCTTCACTTTTGCAATCAGCTTACACTAAGATGTACAGATATAGAATTTACATAGATAGACTTCAGATGTCCCCTTTGTTTTCTTCGTATTGAAATAAGATTGTTTTTTAAAGCCTTGAAAATTCTGAAGGAATAAGCACTATATAGGTGCTGCCCCAGCCTAGAGCCTGTCGCCTGCTGCACGTGGGTTCGAATGCCAAGGATGGGCTGTGAAGCGATGCTGCAGCTGAGGGATAGGTTGCCCCTGAGCACTGAATCCACAGATCAGCTGTCCAGGCATCACATGTGATTGTGGCACCACCGTTCTTTGTATTGGTTCAAATGGTGATGGACCTTCATGGACAACCTCACTCTTCAGTAATATAAATGCTGAAACTTGCAAAACACGACATTCCAGGAAAAATTCTTGTGCAGGAACATATTTCCTGATTTGGATAAAGGTATGGATTGCTCAGACATTTTACAAAAATATCTTAACCAGGATGGAAAGCCCTTTGAAAATACCTCTTTTTGTATAGTAACTAAGTTTGAAGTAGTTGTTCTATACTTCCAAAAATATCTACAGACAATAAAAAGACCACATTCTGGAGATACTGAGAGCCTATGATATTCACAGATTTCCGTAGAAGTTGCAAAAATCAAAAAAATTTCAAGCCTAAACCCTGACTAGCTGCAATAATGCAATAGGTCTTATAAAAGAATAAAAATTTCCAAAAGCTTATCTACATTAAAATGTTGATTAGATTTCACTTTTAGTTTTAAATAGTCGCTGGACCAAAGAAAGTCCTGAAGCATTTTAGTGAGAATCATTACTAAGGTGGAAGAACTCAGTGTTATGCAAGAACTTAACATTTTCTTGTGGCTGATGAGATTGTAGTGGATTTATTTACTGTTCCTAAAATTTAGGGAAAAAAAGTTTAGCCAAATCTAAATGTGAATTCTTTACCAAAGAAACATATTACGCATTAGAAAAAACCATGCACCTACTGTGGCATTTTAAATTCTGTATCCAATCTAGTTTTTTAAGCCTTATGCTATTCTAAATCACTCTGAGATTGTTCAGATAGTGAGCTCTTGAGACAGAGACTTCCATTTGTAAAGTATCTAACTACAACATGACTATCTGTTGCCTTAGTGTCTCATAGAATAATAATAACAACAACAACAACAACAACAATAATAGCGGCATTGACAATCAATCTGAAATCTAGGGTAGGATATATAAAGTTATTATAAAATGGTTTTGACACCTGGCTGTAAGCAACATTGTTTTCATTATTGTACATCAGCTGATGCATATATTTTTATACCTATATCCTGTATGTCTACTGCAGTGGGCAGTCACAACCATTTGCTCTCATCATCTCCGCAGCTGAAATAAAAGTTGACAAAAAATGTTTCTTTGGGGAAATAATAGAGATACGACATTGTACATACAATTGCATGAAGTTCATAGGGAATTTGGTCTGCTAAGAGTTGCTTAAAGAATGGGTGGTCATTTTATGTAAATCTAACCTTTTACAGAGTTCAACCGGTAAACCTCATAAAGAAAGATGTGTTCCTACAGGTGTGAAGAACTGACTATATGTGCACAAGGTCAAAGAGAGGACAGGTTCTTGATATTACGTTAGTAATAGCTGCTTCATACTGGCAAATTACATCTGCCTAGCAACAACAGTGAACTGTAAAAGTAAAATACAGCACATTAATGTGATGAAGTTTATGTTTCCACCATATCGAACATCTTCATTAACACTCTTTTTCACTGTGTGTATCTGAAGGAAGAAAGCAATTAGAAGGCTTCAGATTTTATGTTAGAGCAGGGAGTATTTGATCAATGGTTTTACTCATTGAATAATGCAGATTTATCCTAGTCCAAACTATTTAAGAAATTTATGTCAAATTCAGTTAAAAGTTTCACCTAAAAAATAGTAATTAATGAAAAATTTACATTTTGTTTCAAAACAGTGTTTTATGAGAAGACAAAACTTTTACTAAAAAATGCAAATTAAACAAGATATTACATTCAAGCTATTTTCTCTGTTTTTCATTTCAAAAAGAAATCTGGAAAAATGTTTCATTTTAAATGCTCCGTTCAGCCAGCAAAGTGAAAAAATCAATTATTCACACAACTCTATTTACTAATACACTATGTGGAGGAGTAGATTGGATGACTAATCTTGTTTGTTCCCACATGCCGCCTCCACTTGCTTATGTATGTGCCGAAAAATAGCAACCTTCAGCTTCCAAAGTCTCACAGGTTTTGACCTGACTGTCTTGCAGTAGCAGTATGAACTTTGTAGAGAATGTGGCTGTACTAAAACGAACATGTACTCTTCTCATATGTTGTAAATACCATTAGAAAGGAGGGTTTCCATAGTAATGAAGATAAGCATTTGGAAAGACACATCACCATTTCTGAGGAAAAACATTGAGTTTGACTCATATAAGTCTTTTTAAGTTATGTTGAAAGCCAGTTTTCTCCACAAATATTTCTCATAATGAAATGCTATGAAGGCATATGAAATTTAATGATTTTTGAGGGGATGAAGATTCCTGTTTGTACAGTTTCTGCGTGGCTTCACCCAGACATGAACATTGTATGGCAAGAAAAAAAAACAGATCAAAGAAATGCAGCTGTATGGGCATAGGCACAGATTTGAGGTAAATGTCTGGGATGTAATATAGTGCACCTGCGCAGTGAAATGTCAAACAGACAGAGTAACTAGATAGTAATACAAATGTGAAGACTGTATAGAATTGTCAGAATTAATGAATAAACTTTGTGAAATAGAAAATAATTATTAGAAATCCAGAGAAGATCTATATGGGGGGCAAATTAGCCTATGACAGATTTTCTAACCCTTACTTTGCTTCTGCTCTTGGCCACTGCTGTATACTGGATGACATAGTTCTTGTATTCCTATATTCCTATAGTTCTTGTATTCCTATTCAGATCCTGTATTCCTATTTTACTCCCATCATACAAACCGTATTTCATAAAGTGAAACAATAAAATAGAGTTCACTGCTCAGTATGGTATCATAAAGCCTATATAGCTGTAAGGCCTAACAAAGATCTCAAGATGTCATAACTTTAGTTGTCGTGGTTTAACCCCAGCTGGCAACTAAGACCCACACAGCCGCTCGTTCACTCCCCCCCCAGTGGGATGGGGGAGAGAATCAGAGGAGTAAAAGTGAGAGAACTTGTGGGTTGAGATAAAGACAGTTTAATAGGAAAAGCAAAAGCCGCGCACACAAGCAAAACAAAACAAGGAATTCATTCACCACTTCCCATCAGCAGGCAGGTGTTCAGCCATCTCCAGGAGAGCAGGGCTCCATCACGCCTAACGGTTACTTGGGAAGACAAAATGTCCCCCCCTTCCTTCTTCTTCCCCCAGCTTTCTATGCTGAGCATGACGCCATATGGCGTGGGATATCCCTTGGGTCAGTTGGGGTCAGCTGTCCCGGCTGTGTCCCCTCCCAACTCCTTGTGCACCCCCAGCCTCCTCGCTGGTGGGGTGGGGTGAGAGGCAGAAAAGGCCTTGACTCTGTGTCAGCACTGCTCA
>NW_008824053.1:8759037-8759433 GCF_000699105.1 Pygoscelis adeliae | reverse complement strand
TTATCAACACTGTTTTCAGCAAAATCCAAAACATAACCCCATGCTAGCTACTATGAAGAAAATTAATTCTATCCCAGCCAAGTTGTCCACCCCTTATTCCATACCATTTATGTCATGCTCAGGTCTCACAATATCCAATACATTCTCATAACCCACCACCACCCTGTAATTCCCCTAGTCTATCGACCACCCCTGTAAAATTGTCTGGAAAATGTCCATAAATGTCCACAAAATATCCATCGAGTCCATTTAGTCCATGACTTTGGGCTCCATCTGTTATGGTGGTCACTCAGGACAGGAGAGGTGGTGTGTTGTGTGGACTTACTGGGCACCAAAACCAGCTCAGGTCGGGTCACTGCTGCACTTGCACTGCTTCTTGTAAGGCTTCTCCTCCAT
>NW_008824053.1:8745611-8758052 GCF_000699105.1 Pygoscelis adeliae | reverse complement strand
CGATGCCCTGGCCATCTGCCAGCCCAGGCGCACGGCCATTGCTGTTATCAAAATGTTCCCAGGCACAGCAGAGTAAGGTGATCAGCAGTACAGCACTACAGCAAGCAGCGAAAGCAAAAAGCTGCCACTAATAAGCACTAATATACAGTAAGGCAAGCCCTGTGACAAGCACAGGAGCCTGCCAATTAATAGCTAAACAGCAATAACAGCTATAAATTCAACCTAGCACATTCCAATCAAACCTGTCGTTATCTTGAACCCTTCAAGCCCCACATTGGGCGCCAAAAAGGAGTGTTGTGGTTTAACCCCAGCTGGCAACTAAGCACCACACAGCTGCTCGCTCACTCCCCACCCCAGTGGGATGGGGGAGAGAATTGGAAGAGTAAAAATGAGAAAACTCGCCGCTTGAGAGGTAAAGCAAAAGCCATGCGTGCAAGCAAAGCAAAACAAGGAATGCATTCACCACTTCCCATCAGCAGGCAGGTGTTCAGCCATCTCCAGGAAAACAGGGATCCATCACGCCTAACGGTGACTTGGGAAGACAAATGCCATCACTCCAAATGTCCCCCACTTCCTTCTTCTTCCCCCAGCTTTCTATGCTATGACGTCTATCCCATGACATCATATGGCGTGGGATATCCCTTGGGTCAGTTGGGGTCAGCTGTCCCGGCTGTGTCCCCTCCCAACTCCTTGTGCACCCCCAGCCTAAACATCCCTGTGTTACCAACACTGTTTCCAGCACAAATCCAAAACACAGCCCCATGCTAGCTACTATGAAGAAAATAAAGTCTACCCCAGCCAAAACCAGCACAGCTGTTTACCCAAATATAGTCCTTCTGAGGACACATTTATTTTTTATACCTTACTTTTCCTCTGTCATGAAAAGGCTTTAAAATTATCTAAATCTAGGGAGATGGTGTGAACATGAACACACACACCAGTCAAAATGAACCATAGAGAAGACTTGCTGAAGTAGCTTTGTAGGAGTTCAGAGCAGCAGGACATTTCTTACTCATTTTTTTATGTAAGTGTTCGTGTAGTTGCTTGTTATCCACCGATAGTTATACAGTACATGAGCAACTGCACATGAGACTGTCCAAGAGGACACTGATTATTTAAGGTAGGTACCCTCATAAGGAAGATATTGAAAAGCCAAACCACTGACATCTAATTAAGGTACAGTTAACTTCTGAGCCCAAATAAATCCATTACACTTCTTAACACCCATTATACATAATATGGGTAATCACATGAATGTTTGTAGGCTCAGTAATCCTGATCACTAAAGACTGCCTGTCTATATTTTCATTATTTGAGTTGTGGCAAAGAGTGTTTTCAGTCTTAATAAGTGATTGTAGCTCCACACACAGAACGGAAAAGACATTTTAAAGTATTCTCTTTTCTTTTTTATTCGTCGGACTATCTGGTATGTTAAATAGGCTCCAGACACTGCTTTTTCACAAAATTTTCTTTTGAATAGACAAGTATGATATCCCGCTGCCCAGGAAAAGTAATTCTTACATATTTACAGACTTAGTGAAAAGCCCAAAGGTAGGACAGATGAGATCTTACAAATGCAGGTTCTTGCACCCTTTCTGCTGTGCCACTATATTTTTATATATGAATAAAAACATGTATAAAAATATGAAGAAGCACATGAAGAAACAAAATACTTTCTGGAAAATTATATCAACAGTGAAGACATAAGGAATGAGGACTCAGAGAGGCAAAAAGGTGAAGTGATTTTTCCTAGATCACGTTACAGGTCCTTGTCC
This sequence comes from Pygoscelis adeliae, assembly GCF_000699105.1. Classification (NCBI taxonomy): domain Eukaryota; kingdom Metazoa; phylum Chordata; class Aves; order Sphenisciformes; family Spheniscidae; genus Pygoscelis; species Pygoscelis adeliae. The sequence goes on along the minus strand of NW_008824053.1, from coordinate 8,756,277 downwards.
AAGGCAGGACTGATGAGTTCTAATTACTGAACTACCTCTCACTCTCTGTGTTCCATTTTAAAGCCATTAGTATTAGGAATGTGTCCCACAGTTATCAGATGAGTCTCTGTTTATTTTCTAAGACCTGTTCTAATTTCCCAATCTCAGGAATACTTTTGGACAGCTGCTGCTTTTCAGAAAATCATCCTTTTAGGAAGCCATGTCTTTCTTTCCAACCCAAGAGTAATATTAATATTTCCTCCTTCACCCTGGATGCACCTGTGGTTTTTAACCATGAGTATCCTAGTCAGACAGAGATTTTTTCACATGACCTCAAAGCCCATAGTTTCATGAGCCACAGTTTTTCAAATGACACTTATACCACTGAAAAAAAGTTAATTTCCAGCACTCACTTTCAGCTCTGGAATGTCCCAAAATAATAGGCTTTAAAACCATGACAAGTTTATGCCCAAAGAAGTACGGATTAGCATGTCATTTTTTACAGCTCCCTCTGAGCCCTGCCCTGGTGGGCTCATTGTAACTAAGGCACCTGGCTTCCCAAGCAAGGGGAAATGAAAAATAAGTCTCTGCAAAAATAAAAATCTACATAATTCATTTAAAAAGATTTTTTTTTTCTGGATTGGAAGCACTGTATCTGGAATATACAATGGCTTGTTGCTGTAAAAGGCTTTTACAACCATACATTTGGGACAAGCTACACAAATGTGCATGCCTTCACTACCACAGAGATGAAACTCCTTGGATTCTTCCATATTCCTCATTTGCAATATTTGGCAAATATTTACTTAAAACTTTTAATCTCTAGATATACTTTGAGACATAACATATCTGCATTTAAACTTTAATTACCACTGAAATCACTTCAGGCACGTAAGAACCTTGAAAAAAACATTGTCCCTATTTTGCAAAAGACGCAGGGGAAATATTTTGCTGGGATCTATGAAGATTTGACTGTTGACACCAAAGACACACTGTTAGGGATTGTGTGCGGCACTAGTATGAAAGGAAGATGGATATAGAAGAGAAGCAAACATGAAAAGAGGAAAACTAAAAGAGAGCTAGAAGACAACTTATAGACGAACAGAACCTAGAAAATTAAGGTTAAGTGGAAAACTACAGAAAAGTTGATAAGGGAAGGATAATGATGGTGTTGCTGGCAGAGAAAATATCCTTGCCTCCAGAGTTTGAGAGATGAACAACAAAATCATTTCCCAGTAGCCTTGAGAGTCCTGTGCAATAACATGACATTTTCACAACAATACATTTCAAGATGCAGTAAGAATTAACGTTCAGCTCCGCTTCAAAATATGAAATTGAGGGTTGGGAGCATGGGGAGAACTGAATGCCACTGGACCCAACCAGCTATTCCTTTATTGCCTTTGGTATTCAGATGACATTTACTCTTACCGTTTTTTAAAATCCTGGGGGAATCACTGAATTATATATGCACATATATATCCAGTACAGAAAGCTGAAAAGTACAGTTTGCCTTCAGGGCCTGCAATTAGGGATTTGCTAAGTCAGCTATATGCTGCCGGGGAATCAAGGAAATCTCCATTAGAATGCCATTAGGACCTGCAGAAAAGCTCTGCATTTCTTAGCCCCCTTGCTCTATACACACTCTATTATACTCCAGAAAATTTCCATATTTTTGCAGAAACATTCCTCCTTAATGAATATTATTGCAAGTTCTAATAGGTTTGTTTAGATCAGCATAAATGCCCTTCAATCATCTTACTTAAGGTGGCCCGAGCTGGGCAGTCATCTGATGGGTCTGGCAGCCTTCCCTACTGGCATGTTGAGCCTTTGGCAAGAGTGGGTTGAACACAGTTCATGCAGAACTGCTGAAACAACTGTTTGATAACATAGCCATTTTTTTTAAATTGCCAATGAACAGTCAAATCAACATTAATGCTCATGCTAGATTTGCCTGGTTTGCTCTCTGACCTTCAAATAGAAATGTTTGTTCGTAAACAGCTGGTTCTTTTAATCTCCACATCATTGTTGTGTGAACATTTATACAGAAGGCATAAAGGGAACAATAGAACAGGAGCAAAAGAACAGAGCTTGATCATTTCTTGAGAATTTTTATACTGATATTCTTGGTAATTGTAATCTGCACTTGGTTTTATTTCACATTAAGATCTAGGAACCAATAGGAAAGATTGAAATTGCTGCCATAAAGTATAAAAGGAGTTTTTCATTAACTTGTAAAATAAATTTGCAAAATGTGTTATGTAATTTTTTACTCACTTGGAAATTTTGACAGCACGGATAAGTAGTGTGACGTCCATGTGTGGTTACATGCATGCAAAACCACACATGTACATGTATTCTATGTACATGTTACATCTGCACAAGTGAAAGTTCGCACGTGATCAGGAAGGGTGAGAGTACTGTCTGACCTGAGACCTCAATGCTTTTTTTCCTTGATCCAAAAGAGTTTTGTAGAATAAACTGCTAAACTTTTGTAGAACAAACTACAGGAGCTAGAAATCCCTCGTGTTGGAGGCATCTCCTGTGGGAGGAAGTGTCCTGACATACCAAACTTGGTATTCGATCTATGTGAACATTTTTTTTCCCCCAGCATTATTTCAATTCATCTACGAGAAATTGTTATATAACATACTTCTCTCCTATTTATTATTATTGTATGTAACACACTGCAACATACAGGGACCTCCAGCTATTCCTGCAGAGAATTTTGGAACAGCAGCACAACTTGGATCTAGCTGTTCTGGCTGCTTTAGGAAGCATGCCATTTGTTAGGAATAAACCAAAACACATGAAAAGCACTTGGCATAATCCAGGAGGATTCCATGGCACAATCTAGGTATTCCACGAATACTAGAAGCTTATCATGGGGTGAAGAACAGTGCCTCCAAAACCTGTCGCTTCAACAGTTCTTAAGAAAGTTACAGAATAAAGGAGTCAGCATTTCCTGGTCACTCACCAACCGCTTTCCTTTTAGAATGAATCTAGCCTTTAATATATAATGCCTACTGTGCACTCTGTAGAGTTTTTTCTTGGTAAATTTAACCATTCCCTTCAGTATTTGCATACCTGCCAAGACCTTTAAGAATGTAGAAGGCTTGTGGAAAGGTAGACGATGAATTTCATGTAAATTGTGTAACAGATTCAAACCGTTCACCTGAACCATGTAAAAGGTATGAAACTGAGAGATGTCTTACATAAACAATGGCAGAGCAAGGCACTGCATCTTGAAGAAAGTTTGGCTGAAGGAATGGAGTGTACCTAGAGATCAAAAATCATTATGAAGAGGTAAGAAATCATGCATTTTTACATTTCTTTTTCCAAGTTTCCCAAATGCTCTAATCCATAATTCAGACTAACGGCTTGTAAAGTTTCCCCTTTAAAAAAACAAAGCAGTTTTGAGTTGTAGCAGCATAAAATAGTGTCTGAAACCAATACATTCCATTTTTATACTTGCATAACTTAGAGACAATTAAACTGACTTTTTTCCCCTAACCTAATAAAAAAAAATCCAGTCTCAGTTTAAAATCTTTGCCTGCCAAATGCAAATCAGAATTTTTTTTAGGATTGAGTTATGAATCCATGAAAATACGATCTATAACAGAAACCCTCATAAACCTATAACTACAGAAATGCTAAAGAGGCACTGGTTAGAACACAAAACATCATCAGCTAACTTACCTCTTCATTCATGTCTTTTGCTAAGTGTGTGGTTACTATAAATGCTTTAGATTTTGTATAATTTATGTAAATTATTAAACACCTGTTCTCTTCCCATGAAAGGAGGATGTGGAACAATCTCTTCAGTTTAATTGATTCTTGGCTTGAGTTGTCATTATTTTCTCGGCAACTACAAAGAAACTGTAGTTCCCTAACGGTCAGATTTTCTTGGCAAAAAACAGGTGTTCAGAATCTACCATTCTAAAACTGATCTATTTTTGGTGATTTTGTTGAGAAAATATCATTAAAAGACAATTAGTGAGTCAGTGGTGAAAATCAATAATCAATAAGATAAGTTCTCACCATTTGCATTCCCCTTCCTTGCAGATGTGATACTGCTGGATGATGCAGTTGGGTTGGTTGTGTCCTATCTATCTGAGTTTTCTGATGCTTCTATCATTAAATTGCTTTAATGTGTCTCTGCCATAAGCTGCTATCTGCTTTGTTTCCATCAGGACAGTGCTTTTGGAAAAGCGCTTAGGAGAAGGGAAGCCCCTAGGAGAAAATAAACTGGGTGCACCTCTAAGTTGGAGGTCACGCTGTTAATTAAGAAAGAACGTGACATGTTTCATGTACAACAGTTACTTTTGCCCTTTCTTTGTCAATGAGAGAAATTATGATTTTGTTCATATCACCTTGCAAACTACAGTAGTTGTATGCACTCCTCTCCGAGCCAATTTTGAGAGCCTACTTTTCAGAAGTACACAGCTGCCAATTGTCGCTCAGCACTGGGAGAAGAGGACACATTGCCCGGTCATCATAACCTGTTCATTAATGGGATCAATTCAGGTGATCGTGACCTCTAATAAAATTCATCCTATCTGCTTACTGGGCCCCTTTCTTTCGTCGTATTCAGCAACGTCACCTGAGAAGTGCTGAAACAATTGAACCAGAAGACACAGCTTGCAACCAAATTGCCCTTGTAGCATCAGCGAGCAGGGAGCTGTTGTTTCTCAACACTCTGCATGGAGCTGGCATGGGATTTGCAGTGGACTTCCTGTAACTCTAAAATACAAAATGCATAGAACAACAAACACAACTTATTGGGGAATTAAATTCATTCACCTTCTAAGAACTGATACTCATAATCATTCTTACAAGCTTTTTGCTTTGTGGCTTCTCAAGGATGAGCTCAAGTTCTCATTTAATTACTCAACCAGTTTTTTCTGGTTTTTGTTTCTGCATACTGACACTGTTTTTGTTCGGTTTTCTAAATTTGCCATAAGATATGAAATGTTATAGTTTTACTAATAGAAAAATAATGAATATTCAAATTAAATTATATTTTTATTATGTTTGCAAAGTCCTCATTTGGTGGTTTTTAAGTCTGAAGATTTGAACCAGCTTGTAAATGTCGGACCATTTGTTGATTCTGGCCTCCCACGCTGTTAAGTACTCTGTGGGAATGTACAATCTGGAGTTCAGTTGAAAAGGGGTAATTTTCATACCCATACATTACACTTGTCTAAAAAACAGAAATCAAACTGAATACACTGCACTCAGTGAGAGGAAGAACAGCGATTCAGCATGGTGATGAAGGCTGGCACATCCTAGTAGGCTCAGTCAATAGAATTAACCTGATGTAGAGGAGAACTTGGCCTGCCTTACTAGAGCATTGCCAGACCTTATGTTGAATACAGAGGGTAAGAGACGACTAATTTGAGCTTTATTGAAGTTTCATTCTACTCTAGCTGAAGTGGACTGAACAAGGGAAAGGCAGAGATGTTTAAATGAAACAGAAACCACTATATTTCTTGAAGTAAGCCAAATTTAAATTTTCAAGTGTTGTCACTTCTACCACCTCATGGCCACTTCTCAATTTTCTGAGTCCAGCTGGGACTAGAATAAGAATCACAATATTGTAAGAAATTTATTTTACTATGTCAAAACTGTGGTAGACATCTGAAATTTTGCATTAAATGTAGAGAGCAGAGTCCTGATCTCCTAGCACTGTGGATGTGAATTCCATTCATTCTCGGGGACACTAGTTTACCTTCCTACAGCTGTGCTTTTACGAGTCACCGTGTCCTGAGCACAGAGCCTAAAACAGGAATTTGGTCCTTCTAGTCTTTACACAACACACACAATATGTTCAGATCTCAGCACATATGTGTACGCTCTTTTAAGCCTTCCCCCACGCCAGCTGATTGTCTTCAGTTTGACAGTAATCCCCTTCCCTGGGACGTAATTCCTGTCTTTAATGTGGAATGAACCTGAAAGCTGGAAGACATCCTCTTTACTTCTATAAACAGCTGTGGATGGACACAACTTATCCTGTTCGACAGTTTTTAAAAAGCTTCTCTATGGTTTTTATTAGTATTTGAGTAATAACGGCTCCTTACTTTTAACTAGCTTTAATGTTTGCATATTAATGTACTTGAGATAGTAAGAATGTATTAAATATATCCCAATAATTATTAAATATAATAAATGTAAATATTGTACCATCAGAAAAGACTCAAGACACAATATCATATTTGTACCACTTAATACAGCAGATAACAGAAGACAAATAAGATATTCAACAAACATAAAACGCACAAATGTAATAACTTGTGTTGCAAAAACTAAATTAATAAGTAAAATTAAGAAGGGCTCATTTAGGTGCAAGTTTTACCTCTAGTCCTTGCAAAAAAACCTCTTTGCTTTCACTACATGACTCGTTTTTTTCCATGTAACTCCACTCTATGCAATTTTATTAATGACTTCTGCCAGGCTCAGAAGAGGAGGGAGGTGAAAAAAGGCCCTTGCTGGTATTTCTAGTATACAAAATCTGCTCCTGGCTAGTGGCCTCTAGCATCAAACTGCACCTGAAAGGACATTGCCAAAGCAACATCTTTTCTCCTGCTTAGCCACTGGAGGTGGCCCAAAAATAAAATATGTGCTAAACAAAATATATTTTTTGTTGTAATGAAATTTATTATTTCTCTTCATATCTGGGTGTCATGGGCGATCTTATCTCTTGGTACACAGAAGTGTTTCCTACTTTTCCGAATGAGTTTGTCTGGTTCTGCATAGTCCTTAGTTTGAGACTATAGAGGACGTGCTCTGGGCAAACATATACAAATCACTTTGCTTCGCACTGAAGCAATCTCGACTGAAACACAGCAACAGTTTAACAGAGCACAACACTATCCGTTCTCTCTGACTGAAAGAATGGATTTTTTATTCACATCTCTCTGAATACACATCTCTCACATGTACACGCAGCCATGTGCATTATGTGTGTGTGTGTACACATCAACAGCTCTGCAAGTGATCTTAACAAGAATCTTTTTAACACACTCAGAGTTTGAACCAGAACCTCTCTGGTTCTCAGCTACACTAGAAGTACACAAAGAGCTAGCAATTTAGCACAGTATGCCTTGTAATTAGTTTAATTATTGTCAGCATGTAACTATGAACCAAATACCAATTAGTAGTCTTAGTATATCGATGGTATTTTTCTTAGTTGTCTTTTGAGTTAAGTTTTCTGTGGAAGTAAGGTGAGGTGCCCTGTGAGAAGCAAGAAGGCAACTTTCCACATTTGCTAAGATGTGCAAATACGGGAGCCACTAGGTGCCTGTTATCAAAAAGCAGGTTTGGCATCATTTACAAATCAGCAAAAGTGGAAGGATTAAGACATTTAGAAGAGCAATTCTGCAAATGTTTGACAACAGTGAGTGAGAGATAAGGCTGACCACAGCACTTGCTGCAGGATCTGGGGTTGGAACTGCTCCAAAGCTCAGGGGTCTTCTGATCCACGGATCTGCTTCAGGTCCTTCTCCCTAAGTGGCTGAAGGTGATTTTAATATTCAGTTAGATTCTCTGTGTAGAACATCATCTTCCTATACTAGCATGACGTACGATTGGAAATACTTACCATTCATTTCCAATCTGAGACTGTCTCCTCAGGTACTCTGTCACACCTTTCTTTTCTCAGGGTAATACAAGATTATCACAGTCTGCTAAGATAAACAATGCAAAGAGATTTACCAAAAGAGAATTTGACCCGGTGTAGTAGCAGGCTTTGGTGGCACTGCCAATAACATCCAGGCAAGCACAGCTCTTCAGATGTGAGAACATGTCCCAAGTGCAGCAGCCCGGTGAACCATCTTGGGAGGGTTAAGCAGCCCCCGACACCTCTGGGAAGATCAGCAGGCAGTAGAAGTGGTGTCGTGCTTGAAAAACTGCGCAGCTGTCTTTCAAGGGACAAGGGAGCTAGAGGAAAAGCTGCAAATAGAATAAATATTCAGGGATAGATTGATGGAGAGTGAAGGTCACAGAATGGTTATTAAGAATGGAAGTGGTAACAGCAGCAGCAGAAGCAATTTTACCTGACCAAAACAGATCCAAAAATTGGCCTTTATTTGTACCAGTCCAAGGAATTCTCTTTATCTCCTTCTCACTTGATAGGCAGAAGATAGGAAAAAGAAATGGAAGAGATTTCCCCAGAGACCAAGTGTTCCTTCTCCTCCTACAGCAAAGGTTTCATTTTGTTGTGGTGTAATAATGCTTAAAAGGACCAGTTTTAAGAGAAAAAAAAGTCACTTCCAGTCATTTATGATTTATGCTGAGACAGTACAATGCCAGCATTTCCAGATGTTCAGAAGCCTGCTGGAAAACAAAGCATATTTCCAAAAATTCCTGGGGCTAGAAGTTCAAATCTCATTCAAACTCATGAGATCTTACATAAATAGTACCTTGGTGCTGCCACAGGGCCGCTCCTAAGTGCTCACCAAAGTGGAGGAAGCTGCAGACCTGTATGTCCTATAAAGCTCTTCAAGCTTTGTAAACCTACAGACCAGATACACAGCTTGTGTCAGTGAGCTGTAGTTCCCACACTGCTCTAAATCTGCTTGGCTGTAATTAACCCCCAGTTCAGCTATTCCCCAACTCAACTGTTCCCACTTACACCCCCTAAGGATCTGTCCCTGTTCATCAATGAGGAGAAATTCCTTGGGCTCATCTGTGCTGCAGGTTTTATATTCAGCCTCCCATGTGTGTTCACTTTTCCATCTGTAGGGAATTTTGCCTGTGTCCTGCTTTATTCCAAGAAAACTATCCTTTGGTGCCTAATTTTTGTCATGCAAAATGAGCTTGCCACAAGAAATTTGAGACTTGGGGTGACGGTTTGGTCCTGAATTGATTTAAAAACACCACTAGGTAAATTTAGATTTCTCAGTGGGTATATTTACTGGGCAGAGAGATTTCTCCTAGTATTTATGCATGTGCATTCACACATACGTGTTCGTGCCTGTATATAAACATATACTTGAGGTCAGAATAAGGAACACAGAGCACCTACCATTGAAACCACAAAGTGAAATTAAGCTTAAGATAGTGCTTATAACCTCTTGCAGTCAGGCCATTTATTTAGGTCCATATGAAGGCCCAAGTCTGAAAATTTGTCACCAATATATTTTTCTTTAATGCTGTCATCTTTATTCTAAAATATTTAGATGCATATTTAAATGTGACTTCAGTGGCCACAGAGAGAACAGGAATAATTAAGTGGTTTGAAGGTTATTAGAAGCACTGTTAGAAGATAGAGAAATGACAGGACTATTCATAATCATCCCCTTGCATAAAGCCATTTGATTTTGTCATATGAAAACTACAAGTAGGGTTTGTGAACAAGACATCCTCAAATTTGGCACAAGAATATGCTCATTATTCCCTGTAAGTAAGACCCTATTATGAGTGATGATGTGTCAAAAGTCACAAAAATGTTGAAATTCTACTTCAGCTGAAAAAAGTAGTGCACAATGAATCTATGTGTGAAATGTATTAAATCCAGACTAGAATAGTATTTCTGTCTCCATTAGCAACAAACACCCAAGAGGATGCAGTGACTGACTTAAAGAAAAGATTGTTTGTGATATGAATGACAATTTCCCAGAGACACACCAAAGTGTTGGCACAAATATTCAGCCTGAGTCTCCTCCCCAGTTCCCAGTTCAAGTCGTGTTTCAAACCAATGATGCAAGCACTGCCAGCCAATCATCTTCATATTATTTATTACTCTATTTTCACATATAGAACATTTGCGTTAGCTATTAGCAGTGATTCAGTAGCACTGTAGGTTATAAGTGTATAAGGGAAAGTTTACTCCAGAGACCTCACTTTACCAGCAGTTCCTCTACATTTTTTCTCCCCTCTAGTAGCTGTCCCACCTATGATCCTTTTCACTATATTTGTCTCTTTAATGAAATTTTACACAGTTGTCTGACAACTCAGGTTATCCAAGGATTTATTTTCAATGAACAGTCATTTGAATGGGTGCAGGTTATCTGAGAAATGAAAGTATTGTTCTCTTGAGGAAAGGAAAAAAAAAAATGTAGGTGAAGTTTCCAGATATGATAATGTGACTACTTAGAAGGGAAGCATAAGAAATCAAAAGTTTCACCATACATAAAAGATCATTGATTCCCTGTGCCTATATATCCATGAATTACTTTTCATGGTACTGAAGTTCACTAACACAGATATAGGTCACTTGAATAAGTAAACAGTTCTAATAACTCTCTTGAGGCACTAAAACCTCTGCTTCATTTAGGACCAAGCAATATTCATGTACTTTTTTTAAAGCTAGCTTTAAATGTGCTTATCTACATGTATCAGAAAGCAGTCACGTTATTAATAAAGGATGTATACAACACTAGCTTATTTGTTCATTTATGTTCTATGCACACATGTTAAATAACTTCATTGATTTCCGTTTCTCATTTCTGTTTCCTCATTTCAGTTAGTTTTATAGCCATAACAAATTACATTTTCAGTTCAAAGTCAGAGTTTCTTTTCTCCCCCCCCCGCCCTATTCTTTTCCCTTAGGTTTCCAAAAGTTTGCTTGTGATTTTGCAGATAAGCATTCCTAACATCTAAGACCCTATTAACACAAGTTCAGAACCAGATCATAAAAAACTTTTTGTGAAAAGGTGCACTATAAATATGAACAGAAGTTTGACAATTT
>NW_008824053.1:8729188-8745590 GCF_000699105.1 Pygoscelis adeliae | reverse complement strand
CAGATTGTAACTACCTAAAATTTCAGATGCATAACTGTGGTAATGACTACATTTGCTTCTATAAATTGGAGTCAAATGATAGTAATTTCCATTTTCATGTGATCAATCTTTCAAATTTGAAAGTCCGTGTTAGATAACTGCTTCAGTTCTCCAGAGTGAGCAAAGTAAATTACAAAAGAAGACTCCAAAATTGGGCTTAAGAACAACCCTATAGTCACAGAGTAGCACTGAGGGGTGTCCTCCGAGGTACTTAACTTTTGGCATAGATGTGTGTACAGCAAAAGAACAGAGCTTTTGTCTAATCCACAGCATATATTTTATTTGCAGCTGATCCCTTTACTCCCTGTAATAGGAGCTAAATCTTCACACCTGACAGACCCTGACAAAGGCCTGGGGACTGAGCAGCGTGCAGGCTTAGCCCCTTCTATCGTGGTCTGAAAAAGCCCTGGCAATCCAGTGTTTTCACATTAAACCTTCGCAAGGGAGTCCACCCTGAAAACCATGGCGAGTTTTTAGTCTCCTTCTCCCTTTCCACAGTTAGACCTAAAACTGGTGTTGGCCCAGGACTCTGCATCTTTGGGACTCCTTCACAGGTCCTTTTTATCAAACCAGGTTGAAATGATCCCCCTCATAAGCTTATAGCAACTGGGAACCTGAGCCAGAGAAGAACGGCAGTTAGTTATTAGCAAGTTCTTCCAAGGCAGCCTAAAGGGGATTGTCCACCAGTGTTTGAATATCTAGCTATCAATTCACTGCAGTTCTAGCAAGAAAGGGGGAAAAAAAAATCTAGTAAATGACTAACACATGTGCATAGAGCAGGACCTTAGCTCTAGATGTACTAATAACTGTGACTTTTTGTACAATTTTTTTTGGAAGAGGTCAGAGGAATTTAACAAACAAGGTACTACCAGGCTTCCTGTTACTTGTAATTACAAGAATGGGCAATCTTTCATTTTAATAGGTCACATACTTTTTTTTTCCCTTGCTAGCATTTCTTATAAGCAGACAACAGTGTTAAGTAAAAAAAAAAAAAAGGAAACCATTGCCATTTAAAACTTTTAGACTAAACATTAACACTGCTGGTATGCTAGCAGAAACTGGGACAAATCCTGCCCTAACTCCAAGAGTGCAAAGGGCCAGCTAGCAGCAGCGTAATGCATAACAAATGAGCTGTCTGGAAAAGGTAGGAAATGGATAGTAGGAGAAAAGGAGGCATTGCAGGGATGGGGAACAGTATGAAATACAGTTCAAAGACTCATTGTACAGGGGTGTCTGAAAACCCTGTAGGTATGCACAACTATTACTGCTTTCCCTCAGCAGATCTAGGGGCAATAGAAATACCAAAAAATTTGCTGTTAGTCAGCTGAAGTAGTCTCTTTTGGGAAGCTTTATGGTGGTCTGCTGGCTGTCTTAGCTAATCCTTCTTACTTTTTCCATGGAAGATGTGTCTTTGCTTAGGCAATGAGGAGGTGATTTGGTGCTTTAATTGTATGTATCTCTAAATGTCAAACGAACGTGCAATTTAGGATGTAGATTGAGATACAAGAAAAGATATCGACTTTCCTAGAAAAAAATCTAATTTTTATTTTTATTTAAGGGTTGATATATTCTACAGACAAGGGAATACTAAGAGAGTAACTGATGATCAGCACAGTCTTTCCTTGGTAATTACCACAGAAATACTGAGTATGGATGCTTCAGTTCACACTAAAGATCTTAAGTTCTTCCTGCTTCTATTAAGATACACTGATTGCTATTATTACTACTATATATACACAGAGCTTCATTACACCTATTTTTCACCAAACATCAACACCACCCCAACAGACTATGCTGAAAAGCAGGGAGAAAATAAAACTAGGAACATAGCAATTGTTATACATTAAACCAAACAGGATCTTGTTATCATAGTGTTCTGTTCTTATGGCACAAACCAGTAGAGAAAATATTTTGCAAACAATTGTACTTCTAAAAACTATCATTGCTTAGTACTGGTACTGAAACAATTATGAGAAAACATGCTACTGCTGTAAATAACTTTTAAAAATATCAATGCTTTATTAGTAAGCCTTTAACAGTACATTTTAAAAAGGCTAACATTAAACTCCTCATCTCAAGGGGATTGAATAGCTCATGGGATTACTAGATGTCTCTATATGGAGCCCTTCATTCTCCCACTGCCACCTCCAATCTGCAACCACCTGGCCCTGACAGAAGCCACCACCTGACAGCCCTGTGGAGAGGTGTTCCCATCAAGCACAAGCGCTACCACAAGTAATTAGCACCCTTGCTTTCTGCATAAGCAGAGTTATAGTAAAAGACTGAAACATTATTCAGCCAACCCCCACTACAGAAGAAAGCCCTGTTCTCTGTCCAGGTGTGTTTCAGGTCTCCAGGCTGTGAGCACCAACCTCCCTGCAGGGCTGGTGGCTGCAGGTTTCTGCTCCTGGCTGACTCCCATGGCTGGTCCTTGGCCCCGCAGTGAGGCTGCAGCCTGCTCAGCTTGTCCACACCATGAAATCAGGCTCCAAAGCATGTTGGTCAGCTGCCAGAGGCTGGTTTAGGCATTAGACATCCAGTGGTTTGAGCGTGGATAGTGAGGGAGCTGTTGCATGAGCAGTGCAGCAGCAGGGTTTAGGAGTACTGTGCTTGCACCGTCACTTTATCTAGTCTCCTATAATGGCAGGTTACTGTGCAATAGGTAATTAATTTAACAGGCATAACAGAGGAAATGGTCACTCACAACTGACCTGAATAGTGTGTTGCAAAAGCGCGTGGGACACGTGGGGTCAGGCTGACAGTGGTAACCTCTACAGATAGGGACTGCTCCATGTCCCTGGTGTTTGTTGGCTCTCACTCTGTCATTAGCAGTTCTGCCGTGGACAGGATGAGATGGATGTGTCAGAGGTCCTGCTGGAGATGCTACTGCGTGACCCAGGCTTTGGGCAGCTGCCCTGTATGTGAGCGGGACTAACGGCAGTAATGAGCCATTAAGCTGGAGTGGATTGTTTCTCATGGGTGTACCACTACTTTTCTATGAGTGAAGGCTGCCCCTACCACCTCATCACTGGCCCTTCTGTACCACTTTCCTTTTTAGTGCTGGATTTTTAGAATAGAGAAAGAGGCACACAAACTCTGTGCTCTAAGGAGTACTGGGCTCTCTTCACACAAGTGCTGGGAACCCACCTACCCCGCTGAGCATTTTACAACATGGCCCCATGCAATTTTGACTGCCAAGAACAGCAGTGACAGCTGGTTTGGTGTTTACAGTGTCAGTACTGATTGCTTCAAACCAGAGAGGAGGCTCACCACCAGGGCTGAGCAGGAGCAGTGCCTTGCCTCTGCCTGCACAGTACGCGCTGTCAGTAAATCGTGATTTACTAGCATTTAGGGCCTGATCCTACGAGGTGCTGAGCGCCATATGGCACACACAGAGCAACCTCTTTCCACACACCCCCAAAGAAGTCAGCAGTTTTAAACTTTTACTTTTCAATGAAAAATACTGCTGGTATAATAGACTAAATTTTGTAATAAAAAGTGAAAGGTAGCAGCTAACACAGCACCATTTAAAGCTGCATCTGGAATACAATTGCTGTTTAAAACCAGTGGGGAAAAGCAAGATATGGAGCATCAGAAGAGGGCTTAGAATGGAGACCTTTAAAAAAGAAGAATGTGTTATAAATAATAAACACCTATACAGTTGTACATGATATAAAACAAATTCTATTTCAGTGCCTTGGTGGCATTAATAAACCTCTCAGCTTTATTCTCCTGGTTTATGAGATCGCCAGCACCCCTCTACGGAATTACATGCTTTTCCACCACAATGTAAAAAATCATTAAGACAGTTTTTCAATATTTTGTTATTGTTTGACCTACAGATTAATATGCCTCTCTAGAATTTGCATCTCCCCTATTGTCTTAGAACAAATTACAGCACAATAAATGCTGTCTGGCTAGAGAGTATAGCTTTTTGCTACTTGCAGTATAGTTATGACTGGCTCCTGCATCAGCAAAAATGATTAGAATAAAAAAAGTTAGGTTTTAGGAGCTCTGAGATTGCTATGAGGTTATAGATCAGAAGATATTTTCTTGCACTAGTGCCCTTGGGCTCGGGAAAACAATCTGGCTGTTAAATGTTAATTGCTAAATTAGTGAAGCCTAAGCCAAATGGAGGCGGGTTCTTCAGGCTGGAATGACTACGTTCGTGAAAAGAAAATAATCAAGGGGAGCTCTGTAAAATATTTTCTGCAAAATCTGAAAGAACACAAAATTACCTATGTTCAGTATTAATGCAGGCTGCATTCACAGAAAGGTTTGCTTCTTTTCATTACTCTCACTTTGGGGGAAATATTTGGAGTGCTTTGTAGTTCTGCACTGGAATCAGGAAAAATTTGCTGTTTCACTTGGGTTTCATGTGAAACCCTATAAACTTTAGCTCCTCTGAGTTGGCTGTTGCTTAGAAAATGTGATCCTTTGTATGTCAAAATAATTTTCAGCCTGAGGATCGTCAAATAACAGTTAAGAATTCTAGGAAGGGGAGACAAGTAAGTGAGAGCCTGGGAAGAAGTGATGAGTAACTGGGATTGTTCGGGGGAAAGAAGCAGTACAGGAAGGAAGCCCAGGGTGTTTATGTGAGCAGAGGAACTGGAACAAAAGCCAGGAGAGCTGGGAGAAGCTAGTCATTTTTTTTTCAGGAATAAAGAGAAAAATATTAGGGATTCTGTGAAAGGAAGGAAAAGGTGACAGTACCAGAGACTCTGTGCAATAAGCAAAGGCAACTTGCACTTAGGGATCAGAGACCTGTCAGAGAGTTTGTGTGAGAGAGTGGTGCACCAGCTGTAGTAGTGGGACAGGACTATTGTCACTAGGGACCAGATGCCTAGGGAAAGTGATAAGGAAGAAGCAACACATCCAGGTTTTGAGCCAAAATCGCTGGTGAGTCTATTAAAAAAAAAAAAAAACTCAAAAAAGCTTTAAACAATAACAGGGGCAGCAAACAGGATGGCATTAAGCTATTTGCTAATTGTAGATCTTCCTTTTGTGCTACAGTTGAGATATAGAAATAATAAGGAGAGTCACCGAAAAATTAAACACAAAGCAAGAAAATGAAACATGTATGGATACACAACAGTCCTTAACTACACGTGTTTAATGATCATAAGGATTTATGTATACTGCACACAGCTACAGTCATGCTCATGGGATGAATGATTTTCACAAAATAAAAACAGCTGTGGGGAAATTTTCTCAAACTGTAATAGTAACAATAAAAGCAGTAAAATTAAAAGATGTACCTTAAAATATTATTCAAGTTGACAGTCCATATGCAACTATCTTTTTATACCAGATACAGCTCAATTAAAATGCAATTATAAGTACAATATTTGCTCCATATTTTGTGCATGCTCTGAGAATAGCACTGAATACTCTAATATAAGTTTATCTTTTTAATGAGCTTTGGGTTATTCCATGAACATGTGTATCTTAATAAGGACTGTGCATTATACCCTCTATGGGACATTGAATAACGGTTCAATGTAGAGATGGCAAAATAACTTAGATGGAGTGAAAAGAAGAAAAGTGGAATAAGAATGATGGAAATTTACATATAATAAAGTTTCCCAGCAGTGTGATGGTGGGAAGCAATGTGACTTTCAAGGTCTGAAGGGAGGGGAGTTCCATTCCAGAGGTCCTCAGAGGCAAACAAAAGTCTGATTCCTTTCTACACCAGGCTTGGCAAGGAAAATTATTTTCTTGATTGCCAAAGTCTCTGAGATTTCTAAAATTCTGCATTCCTCCCTGAGATGAGCCTAGACCAGTTGGGGTGAAGCAACGCAGAAGAGTTAAAGCACTCTCCCTGCAATGAGGGCATGAATATCACTCTTCCACTGAGTGACATTCACTCACTGTAATGAGTAACTGAATTTCAAGGATTTCAGTAATTTGGGGGTTTAGCACTTTCCTATTGGAGTTAGTCAGTCTTGCATACATTGTACACATTTCAGGGCCACTGAGAAAGGGTGTAAAACAGCAGTCAGGGTCACCTATGGAGCAGGTCACCAAGGTCTAACTCCTTGCTTTGTGAAATTTTGACTTGAATCTTAGACCCCACAACTCTGATGCTTGTCCTAATAATTTGTTAATTGTGAGTTAGTTCATTTTTATCTTTTTCCCTCTCTTCTTTCTCTCTCCCTCTTCCACTGCTTTTCAAAGCTGGTAGGTTTATTCTCAGTAAACTGCTACATTTTGACAAAAAAAAAATTGTCTTAAAAATCAACCACCTAAAAAAGTTATGATCATTATGAAGAATGTAATCAATAGCAACTGCAGGAAATATCACTCTGATAGATCACAATTATTTATGTCTTTTTGCTCTTTTTTTTTTTTTGGAAAATACATAGGGAATATGATGTCTTGCACACCTTTGTTACAGCAACTGTCAGCAAAGGTTAACCTTTTAAGGACAGTCACTGCCTGTGTGTCATGAATTTTTCAATATCATTTCTTTTTGTAGTAGTTCTGATCCTTTCTTTGTCTTTGTTTCCATCATTATGCCATTATTATAATCCCACTGAGGCCTTCTCAAGTAGAATTAGAACAGCACTTAATTACTGGAATTAGAAATGACAAATATCACAGTTTTTATCCAGTTGATCTTATCTAAGCTCTTCTGTGTATGAACTTGAATAATCTTGAATCAATGACTTCTAACATTTTCCAAAGACTTAAAGAAGGTTGTGGTTTTTTTTTTTTTTTTTTTCTCCTCTGTGCTCACTTTCTCCTTCTTTGTTCAAAGTAAGACTGTTTTGACAGTATGTGCACTAGCTGACAACTCTGTCTAATTCTGCATTACTTGGTCTCTTCATTTTCCCTAGCCCTCCATTACTAATTCCTCATTTTCAGTTTGCAACTAACAATGGGTTCATCCATCTACAATAAAATCACCCCAAATATTTGCTCAGAGTCTCTCATAATTCTATCTGTTTAATTCATTCCTATTTGGAACATTTTCTTTAGCTCTGAAGTTGGCTTACTTGGTCTGAATGGTTGCAAAGTTATCTAAGCAAATATAGGAAGATTAATTTTCATCATTGCTGCACTTGATGCTTAGTTGGATAAACATGACTTGAAATGGAAAGATCTGAGTCCTTATCTGAACTAGGCTCTGTACATTATTCTTTGATACCAAAATCGTGTGGGAGAGAAAAAAAGACAGCACTGCCCTAACCAGTTTTTTTTTATTAGACATTTCTCACCTTGCTGCTTTCCATTCTTAGGTTGTCCATCCAGCATCTCTGGCATTAGCATGCAGTGATGCTATCTATTATTGTAAAGAAAATAACAGCAAAGCATTCTAAATCTCTTCAAAGGAGAGAAATAAAATTCAAAAAACCCTCTGTGGTGACGCTAAGTATAATATGGAGCTAAAACCAAACTCTCTAAGGCTGAAACAGACTTCCTACTTTTAGATACCAGGGGGCCTGTTCAAATGACTCCAAGAACAACAGTAGGTCATAATTTAGAGCATCTGAATTGCTTTAACATGCTGAAAAACAGAGATGTCTGAGCAGATGTGTTGCATCTGTACTGCATATTATTTCTGCTATTTTAAAACAGTTGCATTACAAACACAACTATGAAAACAGTCTGATTTTTTTTTCCTAAATGCTTCCAGTCATGCATGTGTTTATTTCTTCTCAAAGGATTCTCTGAAGAATACCATAATTAGCCTTGTACTGAAATATTGTCTGTGTAACCCATTGTTTAGGAATATAGAATGATTTGAAGATGCTTTTATTCAAAAGCTTCACTTTCCTTTTGTTCTCGTCAATATGCACACCTCTAGAGTTTGTCTTCCTTCTCATTTGGCATGAAGTAAACTTCACAAAGTGTTAATTTAACAACGTATCAAAATCAAGTAATTGCTGGAGAGAGGAACTATATGGAGTACTGTGAATTATACTGCAGTGTTCTTCATAGTGATTTCTCTTCCATTCAGTTTTGTAAATATCTACATGATTTCCACTCCAGTGTCATTTTTTCCCAGTTTCAGGAGCCATTGCTCCCTTGCTTCTTCTTTTAAGATCTCCTCCCCACAAAGAGTAATTAAAAGTATCAGTCTCTCTTCGGCGGGACTCTGGAGTTACCATAACTACTTGCCCCATTGTTTTAGTTTAGTTAATCATAGAATCATAGAATCATTAAGGTTGGAAGAGACCTCTAAGATCATCGAGTCTAACCGTCAACCCAACACCACCATGCCCACTAAACCATGTCCCTAAGTGCCACATCTACACGTCCTTTAAATACCTCGAGGGATGACGACTCAACCACTTCCCTGGGCAGCCTCTTCCAATGTTTAACCACTCTTTCAGTAAAGAAATTTTTCCTCACATCCAATCTAAACCTCCCCTGGCACAACTTGAGGCCGTTTCCTCTCGTCCTATCGCTAGTTACTTGGGAGAAGAGACCGACACCCACCTCGCTACAACCTCCTTTCAGGTAGTTGTAGAGAGCGATGAGGTCTCCCCTGAGCCTCCTTTTCTCCAGGCTAAACAACCCCAGCTCCCTCAGCCGCTCCTCATAAGACTTGTGCTCCAGACCCCTCACCAGCTTCGTTGCCCTTCTCTGGACACGCTCTAACACCTCGACGTCCTTCTTGTAGTGAGGGACCCAAAACTGAACACAGTATTCGAGGTGCGGCCTCACCAGTGCCAAGTACAGGGGCACGATCACTTCCCTACTCCTGCTGGCCACGCTGTTTCTGATACAGGCCAGGATGCCATTGGCCTTCTTGGACCAATCATTTCATGCATCCCAAATTCTGTTGCAGCCCAAGGCACACAAAATATTGAAAAGAAATAGCTATAGTTCAGAAGATGTTCATAAGATAGGTGGGTGAGAAACACTGTCACATAATTTGTTTATGAGTGACAGGCAAATACAAAAAGGGGGCAGAAAGTATCTGGTTTAAAGAATTGATGATACAAGAAAGGATGTTTTAATGAGCAGGCCATCAGCTGAAGGTCTGGTTCCAGCTCTCCCTCCATTGCAGTCACAGTTCTGTTTAGGTATCTAACTCTCACTGATTTCAAAGGGAATTAGTTACCTAAATACCATTACAGATATGGGTCTGAGTCTTTCTTTTTTTCAATTATTGGGCTATAAAATGGGGATAATAGTACTTCCCTTGCTTCTCATACAGTTACACTTGGGTATTGTAAGGATGAGTACAGTGGAGAATATGAGCTGCTCAGATACTGCAGTAATGGGAGCTGTAAAAAAAGCCTAAAATGGAAAGAAAACTATAAGAGTAGATCATGAAAGTCTGGTGAAATGGAAAAAGGCGGTGAGGGACTGCCATGGACCTGGAAAAAAGGTCTGGAAAGGCTAATGGATATGAATTAAAGAAGCTCCTGTGATATGGAAAAAAATTTAAAAGACTAGGGAATGTATCTGAACTTCTGGCTTCTTATCCAAAATTAGTCCCAAACCACTCCCAAGCTACAGAAGTTTTTCTCTACCTATTTCTAGTTTTAGTGAATAGATGTTTGCATCTATAATATTGCTTTTTATTCTACATCAACATATTCAAGTATAGAATCATATTACAATGAGAAATTCCTATTAAAGGATCACATTCTAAACTGAAAACATTATTATTTTCACTTCTTTCTACCTCAGAATCATTTGTATGTGAATGTATTGTAATGAATGTGTATATTTGTGCATGAAAGAGACATTTGTGAGAGACAGAGAACATTTCCTCTGTATTTTGTGCAAAGAGAGGAATTCATTCTTCATCTATAATGTATTTCCATTCTTACACATAATTGGCAATTTATGCACATATTTGAAATTAATTTTTAAAAGCATACGTCTCAGCTTGTAGAATAAAGTTGCAGGAACAGAATTTGCACTTCTATATCGAAATTAAAGTGTATTTAATTGTTGGGAAATATTTTTATCAAGTTTAGACGAAGGAACTTTTCTATGAATATTCACAGTAGGTGACTAATGTATTTGTAATGTAGCGCATAAAAATAATAAGATTTAGGTGATGTGTTTCATTGATATCATATGCAATTTTAAAGTGAGGGTTCATTCTGGTTAAACAAGTATGGAACAGGTTGAAAGTGTTTTCCTTTGGCCAGATATTCAAAACCCTTGGAAATGTTTTCAGGCAGGCTTTTACCAAAGCAGACCAAGGTTTCTGCTACAGCTTTATTTTGGCTGCAAGCTGTGCAATCCTGAAGGAAGAAATCTGGAGAAATCAATGTTTCTGTAAGATGTAGGGTGAAGTTCAAAACAAATTCAGATCCCACAAAAGGAGTGAGCTTTGGGTTTATATATGAGCCTGACAGGGCAGTATAGTCGTCTATGATGACCAAGACACAATGATTAATACAAAAAACTACCAAGATACCTCATTTTTAGAGAGGATACATCACATCTGCCAGTCATAGCTCACTTCTGATGCAATCGAGAAGGGAAGACAGAGGGATTTACCTATGCTTCCCTTGTCCCTCCAGTTCACCCTTGAGGAGTGGGGATGGGGGACATCAGGACATGATCTCTGTGAAGTTCCCTCTAGGTATTGTGCATTTGCCTTTACAAGGTTGAAAATACAGTGCCAGAAACTACTTGGCCTTAAAATGCTTGTCTTTACTTTGTTTTTAATTTCCGGCAGGTACACAATAATATTTTTGGTCTGCTATTATCAGCAAAAAGATCCTGAGAAAAATCAGTCCAAAATTGTGTTATACATTCTTTTCCTAATTCTGTACTGCTCAGTCATTTACAGGTTGTCAGCAATAAGGCAATCTGTTTTTAAAGGACTTCATAAGGTGTTGTGGATTTAACAAGGGAGATATTTACATCTAAAGAACAGAGAAGGATTATCAAACGTCTCCAAGTCCTTTGGTGGATTTCATGAGATCATGCATGGCAATTTGTCATTGCTGCATGTCAGCCATCAAGCACTGCTCTTGTATTGTTTTGGCTATTAAAATAACAGCTTCCAGAGCCAATTTACAATCTAAAATAATTCACAAAGCGACAGTGCTTTGTACCATAAAAATAGATGCCAGAGATAATTGGGCAAGGTGGTGTCATGTCACATGTGTGCAGTTCATTAATTAACTGCTTGAAACTGCTATAAAATAATAGCCATGTCATCAAGATGAAACTACAAAAGTGCAAATAAAATAAAAGTGCACTAAGAAAGAAAACGGAGCAGCTGTTATTAAAATATCCTCAAGTTACCGTTCATTTTTACTGCCAGCTTCTCTGGTCTTTCTGGTGCCAAACCTGAACCTAAACTGGTACCCCAAAGTCCTTTATTTTATAGTGCTTCTGGCGAGGCCCCTCTCCTCTGTCCAGAATGAAAAATCATTTTGAATTTACAGTATCGTGTTTTAAGTGCACAGTGATCCCGATCCACTACTGTGCCAAGTTTACACTTGCAGATAACGAAAAATGTTCTTGAAAGTTGATGGGCAGCCTTCACCAAATATGACAGGGAAGTCTGGGAGTTTATCTTTTTGAGGTCCTTTCTCTGGGGTCAGTTTTAATTTTTGCAGAGCAGTTACAAAGTTTTCTTTCCTGTAGATTCCTTTTGTGTCACATTCCTCTACCTCTTAAATACCCAAAGCAAGAAAATCCAAGATCTCTACAGCCTGGTTTTGTGCTCCTGATGCCGAATGTTGAAACAACCACTGCAGAATCTACAGGAGGCCAAAGGCTGCTCCAAAAGTGCAGAGGCAGCAAAACCCCACAGGGGCTTAGGTCTATCCCAAGTACCCCACTCACAGATCCTGATATAATCCCTCTCTCTGTTAGCAGGTTAATTGTTAATACTGAACTTTGTATGCTGGAATGATGCCTCCCGCCTCAAGAGTCTGTGTTTGTCAGGGTTAATCTTTAGTGGACTATTTATGGCCCACTATTTACCAGCTGCTTTAAAGAGAACAGCTGGAGTCAGAGTCTATGAAGAAGGCCTAATTTTTAATTAGCTTTTCCTACACAATATAAACTTTTAAAAATATTATAAACAGACATTAAAGACAGATTACAGTCACATCCTAAGAGGTACACATGGACATGAATTCCAGACTAGTACAGAGATTGTTTCTATTTTTATAGCATAACTGATGCGCTGGCTGTGTTTCGGAGCAGGAGAACTCATATTTATCCAGAACACTGAAGATTTTGGGTACAGGCACTGGTTTTGGTGCAGAGTGTGTTCCGTCCAGGACTGCCCTGGGGAAGGAGCAGTCTGATGCTTCTCATCATCAGAACTTTTTGGAGTCTGTCATAAAGAGTAAGAGCACTGACATCAGTGGACTTTGCCAGTGTAAAACACTATAAAGTAATACTGGCAAAGGGGAATCACCCCCCAGCCTACACAGTGACTGCTGATCTCGACTCCACATCATGTTTCTCTTTGCTGGCAAATTCTTATGAAATAAATACTCTGTCTGTCTAATCAAAGATTTGTAGCATGTATGAGGCTTTAAGTACAAAGCACTCTATTTTTTTAAAAAATTCACTATTATCTTGAATTATTTGGATTAACAGAAGGGAAACGAATCTACAGTGACACATGATGATCTGAGAAAGATTATGCAGTACATGTTAAAGAAAAGTAGATAAGTGGGTTGTTAGAATTATTAAATGTATTACTAAATGAGACCTGGCACTGTGTGATGAAAATGAGAATATCTGGGTAAGCAACAATGATGAATTTCTCAGAATTACACCATACTTTAACCTGTTTGATCTCTTTTTAGCTTCAAATTTAGCTTTGTAGAGTAATGCTTCATGAGGCAACCCATCATACCGTTATTGAATATTTGCAAAAAAAAAAAAAAATTAACCTTAATAGGAGCCAAGGTTTTTCAGTGATTGTTCATGAGCTTCAAGAGATGAAATATTTC
The DNA here is from genome assembly GCF_000699105.1 of Pygoscelis adeliae. Classification (NCBI taxonomy): domain Eukaryota; kingdom Metazoa; phylum Chordata; class Aves; order Sphenisciformes; family Spheniscidae; genus Pygoscelis; species Pygoscelis adeliae. The sequence goes on along the minus strand of NW_008824053.1, from coordinate 8,732,649 downwards.
CTTGTCAGTGCTTATTCCACACCTGACATTTCTCATATTTGATCAGTTAATGGTTATTGCCCACTATGCTACTTTAAAAGGTCAGATAAAAAAGGGTTGTTAAGTCTCCTTCAATTGAGAGACATACTGGAAAAACCTGTTCACATCTATATATCTCTCTTTTGAGAGGCATAGATATCAATATTAGCACTTATCAAGAACATACTTAAGATAATACTAGCAACATGTCTGGATGCTCTCCAAACAAAGATCTATGATGTAAGATTACCACATGTAATATTTTGCTCTAACTCATTTGAGTTAGATGAAGGTGTTGAATTCAGCTACATATATTTCTTTTGAACTCATTCACTACATAGAGGCTGTTCTAGCCAGACTATTTCTAACAAAGCTAAAGAAGAAAAGGCTTTCCCAAAATTACAGAAATTTTCCCAAGAAACAGTTATTGAATATATTTGGTGGTTTTCTAGTTGTAAAGAAAAAACACAAAGATTTGAATATTCAAGGATCTTAATGCAGAACGTGTATTCTTTCTGGAAAATGTTCTGACCATTTTTAAGAAAGGAATATGCAGATGATTTCTCACACAAAAACGGATACAGCTTTGAGGGATTTTTTTCATTCTTGTTGGCGCTGTTGTTCATCTGCATGCTGCATTTTGTTCTAAAATTGACACAATGAATATTTTTTTAAACAATTACTTTGGCCCACATGCAAGGATGTTAAGCTCTTCAGAGTTCTCAAATCTGCACAAGTGTTGAGAGCCATTCTGTCCTGATAGCTTCTTCCCAAAGCCTCAAGGACAGAAAATAAACAAAAATCGTGGAACCAAGTGAACAAGCACGTTAACTCTCACAATTCAATTGCTTTTCATGCAAGTCATCTCTCATATTCATTTATAATCTAGCTATCTCCATTCAGAGAAACATTCATATTTATTGGTAAAAGAACTTTTTCCTGGTGTCATAGATTTGTCAGAAAAACATTTTGCTCTCACTGACAGTGTTTCACAATTTTCTGAGTAACCCTAATCAACCGGGTTTCCTTGTGGCTTTGGCAGAATAGCTGTCCTAGTCTGGGTCCAAAAGACCTAGTATTGCTGTGTAACTCTAGATTCTCATCAGAATAGGCTAAATCAGCTGTGAAATAAAGACGGAAGTTATTATTGAAATACACAAACAGTGATAATGTTTGTTTCTGCCTAAAACAGAAACACAGCGTCTGTTGGTCAGCTAGATGAAGAAGCAGAGCTTTTTGTGAGGTGCAGGGCAGGACACCCGAGGTCACTCTCTGATGTCGACAATGCATTTTTCAGCAAGTCATTGTCTTTGAGGATCCCATCAGATCCCACCTGTGTATACATCTGTCCCTGATGCCCTTTCCAGAAAGGAAGTTTCATTTGCTTACCTTCTTTTGAAGCCCATTTCAGCCATAGGGTTCACTGTTAAACTTTAGCATTGTATGAAAACTCCCTAGTGTTGCTGTTGCTGTTATTCCCATGAGGATCTTAAGTATATTGTCTTAGTCAATTCTAAAGTGTGACTGCACTCCATGTTAAACTGGTAGGGTACGAACCTCCTCAGATTTGTTAAGTTTTGACCCACGTAAGATTTTAACCTATATCTCCACCCAAAAATAGTGTATAGGAAGTGTAAAAACTTGGAAACATGCAGTGAACACAGAAGTATTACAGAATGTTTTGCAAGCTCTGCGTTCAGCAGAATTTGCATGTATACTATGGGATTTGTGTTGTAGTTCCCCAGCTGAGACACCACTTCCTTTAAACTGCAGACAGACCTTTATTTTATGAATATAAATAAAATGGTGAATTCTCACACTGCGTTAGAAATTTTGCATGTATGACCTGCTACATACGTACATATGGATGAATCCACCCACTGCTAACATCTAGGTCTTTCTGGAGATAGAAAATGGTTATCATTTTGCATTAATAGTATTAAGAGAGTTGCTTTTTAAAAGCAAAATTGAAGAAAAAGACCAAGAAGTCAATTTGTAGTATTAGCACAATTTTATTATACTTCATTATTTTATAACTCTCCATGATGTCTCCTCTCATCTATCTCCTTTCTCAACTAAATAGGTATAATTGTTCTAATCTCTTCCTATAAGAAATCTTTTCTTTTAGCTGTCCTTCTCTGATACTTTTCTTGCTATATCCATTTTTAAGATAGGATAACCAAAAGTGAACATAGCTCTGGAGGTAAGTACCTTCATTTTATATACTGGCATGTATAATGGTTTTAAGGTTCATACAGGATGTAAGTCACACGTTTCCCCTTGTTCATTTTTCAAAATTCAGTCACTTCAGGACTTCAGATGTTCAGAAAAGTGTCGAGGTAATGGATTATCCCCAGCTCTACCAAAGGGCTTACTGAAAGATAGATAAATCATGATCAACAGAAACAGACTTGGTCTATCTGGCTAATTTTTTTTTCCTATGAATTTGAATAGAGCTTTTAGCAACTTAGAATATATGTACAAATGTTAAAAACAAAGCACAAGTAATGTGAGGTTATAAATCATATATCTCACTTAATTATTGGTTTATGTGAAATATAGTCATCTGCAAGAGAAATTTTGCTTGCATTAACCCCATCACATTGCAGATGTAGGGCATGCCTCCTCTGCACAATGAAGTATGGTAGAAAGGCACATGAGCCAATACCAGCCTGCCCCGCCCTACATTCACAAGTCACTGTTGTGCAGCTTACTATAACTTCGAGAAAGCAGCCACAGCTCAGAAATAGCTTTGCTTTCTGGTTAGGTCTTACTTGCCCACATGCATGACATATTGACAAAGTGAAATTTTTCTGATTCTGGCATTCAGACACTCATCAGGCATTTCTCACTTAAACATGCTCCATTGCAAAGAGTCCTGACCCTTGGCCACAAACCAGGTACTGAATATCTTCCACTTTTACTGTAACAGCTCAGCTTTGAAAATCAACGGACTTACAACTTTCTCTGTCTTCCTGTGAATCCTTCTCCAAATCTTCATAGAGAATCATAGAATCATAGAATCCTTTCGGTTGGAAAAGACCTTTAAGATCATTGAGTCCAACCATTAACCCAGCACTGCCAAGTCCACCACTAAACCATGTCCCTGACCACCACATCTACACCTCTTTTAAATACCTCCAGGGATGGTGACTCAACCACTTCTCCGGGCAGCCTCTTCCAATGCTTGACAACCCTTTTGGTGAAGAAACTTTTCCTAATATCCAATCTAAACCTCCCCTGGTGCAACTTGAGGTCATTTCCTCTTGTCCTATCGCTTGTTACTTGGGAGAAGAGACTGACACCCACCTCGCTACAACCTCCTTTCAGGTAGTTGTAGAGAGTGATGAGGTCTGCCCTCAGCCTCCTTTTCTCCAGGCTAAACAACCCCAGTTCCCTCAGCCGCTCCTCATAAGACTTGTGCTCCAGACCCCTTACCAGCC
>NW_008824053.1:8727974-8729142 GCF_000699105.1 Pygoscelis adeliae | reverse complement strand
CAGCCGGCTGTCGACCAACACCCCCAGGTCCTTTTCCGCCAGGCAGCTTTCCAGCCACTCTTCCCCAAGCCTGTAGCGCTGCATGGGGTTGTTGTGGCCGAAGTGCAGGACCCGGCACTTGGCCTTGTTGAATCTCATACAGTTGGCCTTGGCCCATCGATCCAGCCTGTCCAGGTCCCTCTGCAGAGCCTTCCTACCCTCAAGCAGATCAACGTTCCCGCCCAACTTGGTGTCATATGCAAACTTACTGAGGGTGCACTCGATCCCCTCATCCAGATCATTAATAAAGATATTGAATAAGACCGGCCCCAAAACTGGGCCCTGGGGAACACCGCTCGTGACCGGCCGCCAACTGGATTCAACTCCATTCACCACAACTCTTTGGGCCCCGCCATCCGCCAGTTTTTACCCAGCAAAGGGTATGCCCGTCCAAACCACGAGCAGCCAGTTTCTCCAGGAGAATGCTGTGGGAAACTATGTCAAAGGCTTTACTAAAGTCTAGGTAGACAATATCCACAGCCTTTCCCTCATCCACTAAGCAGGTCACCTTGCCATAGAAGATCAGGCTGGTCAAGCAGGACCTGCCTTTCATAAACCCATGCTGACTGGGCCTGATCACCTGGTTGTCCTGTACATGCCATGTGATGGCACTACAACATGCTCTGATGTCTCCGGAGAGACTGTGTTTGAGCTGACAAGTCCTGCATTACTTGGAAGCCCAGCTGTAATGTATTGCACTTTCATGACACATTAACAGAGTATTGCTTTCTGAACAGGGAATGAAGCAGCTGTTAGAAACACCAGTTTCGTTTAGTCCTTATTCTGTAGTTGGTCCTACAAATGCAAGCATGAATCCTGACCCCGGTCTAACTGAAACCAAAGGTAAGGATTTTTACTCATTTCATATGAGTAATGGTTCCCTGAGAGGCTGAATACAAGGCATAGGGCACAAGGCTTCCATAAAATACTACTCATAATTAACATCGTGTGAAAGATGTTGCAGTTAAAAAGGTTAGTTCATCAGTTGTGAGCCAATGTAAAAGGCAATCAATATTAAAAGGGAAATTTCATGGAAAAGTGTCCAAATCAAATCATACAGAACAGACTACCAGGAAAAGAAGTCATTATGAAGTTTGCTCAAACCCGAGATCTAGAGCCATGTATGATA
>NW_008824053.1:8724038-8727954 GCF_000699105.1 Pygoscelis adeliae | reverse complement strand
AGCAGGAATTTCCCACTCTGTACTTAACTGTGGATCCCACAGCCTAATTCCTAATCAAAGGATCCTCTTGACCTGACGTGCCACTTTCTCTGTCATTGTAAATCTCTCAGCATACATGGCATTCCTTAAACAATTAATAACCATCTAAAGTTTCACCTCAGCCTCTGTGGGTGATTGGATTTGTTCACATTAATCTATATTGCTGTCCAGCTTCCGTCTCAAATTCCCTGTACTTGTTCTGTCATCTTTTCTTTACAATTTGAGCCCATACATCCCACTGGTACTATTCGTCTTGGTTCACACTGAATGATGATCCCAGCATCACATTCTTCTTGCCCAGCTCTTTTTCTCCAATGCAAAACAAACCAAGACAAAATTCCTTTTTCTTCTCTTAGGATTGTGACAAATAAGCGATACAACAGTTGGCCCTATACTTTCTTTCGTGCAAACATCAAGTAAGTGGGTGCTTGTCAGAGCTTTTGAGTAACAAGCTGTCTGTCACACTTGCAATAATAATCCTGATTTCCAGAAATGAGGTAAATGCATCTCATTTTTAAGTGAGATGTATTAAGAAATCCACTGGATAACTGACCAACACAAACTGGATAGGAGGACCATAGCTGGCTGAGACCTTGTGGCACATAAAGTAAAAAGGTGGCTGTAGTAGTTTGTGCTCTAGTTCAGAACAAATTCAATCTTCTGTCTAGTTCAGATGAAAGAAATATGCTCTGTGTTCATTATCTCATCTTTACTCATAGTTGAGCACATCAGCTGGAAAGGATGCCACATGTAAGCTTATCACACTCTAGTTTATACAAACACAGTACACAGGGCTGTTTGACATTAATTGGATCCACCCAATCCTCACATGGAGGCCAATTTGGCACAAAGAAAATTTTGCACTTTTCACATGCAAGACTGGAATTCTACATCAAGTTGATACAAACAACATTCACTAATTAGCAGCTTCTGCATTGTCACCTCCAAGATAAAAGTTGCCAAGTGCCCACCCTCTTGTCTCAAATTACTCTTTGGCAGGCAGTGTTACAGGAAACATAAAAACAACCCCCCCCCTCCAAATTGCTCCAAGGTGACTTGTACCTAGAGCTCAGCAAAACTGCCAGTTTAGACTACAGGGAATCTCCATCTATGATGCCCTCATCACTTTTACCTTGCAGAATTCACTTTAAATTAAAATAGAAAGTGAAAGAGACAGGTACGTATGAACTAAAGCTTAACTAACTAGTTTTATTTTAAGTAGCACAAAGTAATGGCTCTGTAAAGGACAGAACTGCTGTAAAACAGTTTCAGATTATTACACTTTACATAAAAACAATCCAGAAAGATCAAAGCTAATTAATTTGCAAAGACAGAGGCATGTTAGTTGCTCAATAAACACTCCCTGAAATAACATTCATGCAGACCTTTTGACATACCATATCAAACTAAATGCAAGAAATACAATAATTAGCAAGAGATTCTAAATATAGTGATATTATGTGTACCATTAGTCCATCATTTCATGTCCCTTCTCTCAATTATATCCATTTTTTTTCCTTCAGTGGAAAAACTGCAATGAGTCCTGAACACTTCTGTGGAAAAAAGCATATACAAAATATTGCACAGAAAAGACAAAAATGGGTCATTTCTTGTTCTCCGCTTTAACTGTAATCTGCCTGTAGTAGCAGAGAGATGTTATCTTTTTATAATGACTGTGTGGTATCTACACGATGGTATCACAGTCTGTGATTGGTATTTTTATATGTGATAGACATCATTATTAAGTCACACAGAGACACTACTACCAACCCAGAAACTACAGAAACAAGCAGAAAGCTACACTTCCTTGCACAGTCACTGCTTGTGTACACCAGCATCAGCTACATTCTTTCCTTACTAAGACAAAGTAGAGACTGTGGGCAGAAGTAAAGGCAAAAGAATTCAAACACATGCAGATACTTCAAAGGAAAATTCCACTTCAGGAATCAGTATCTTATGCATACATCTTTATCAGGCTTTTTTTTTTTTTTTGATAAATTAACTATTCTGACAAAACTGTGGAGATTTTGTATGTCTTCCCAACATGTTGTCAAAAGATAACTTAAGTGTCCCATCATACATGGCAATTTGGCTACCCTTTGGAAAAGGAGAAAAAATGAAAACAAAGAAATAGTCATGGTGAAAATGAGATTATATAGGTGCACTAAAATGTTGATTTCTCCCTACCCAGAGATATTTCTAAGAAATCAGAAATGAATTGAGGTTGAATCATCAAGGAAAATGGGGTTATGCAAAATAGAAGAAAAGAGTCCACCACCACAGAGGATATTCTCCTGTTCACTGAAAAATCTCTTCCTGGACATGCTCATGCTTATGGAATACATCAAAATACTGCATAAAAGTATTTTGAAAAGACTGGAAGTAACTGTTTGACATTTTGGTATTTCCTTCTATTAATATGATTTTCTTTCCATTTCGCAAGATCCAAAGTGTAGTAAAACTCTTACCATCACCAAAAATCACTTTAACAAGATTGTTAATAGTTTGATGATTTTTTAAAAAAATCAGTAGCTTCACAATGACAATAAAGCTTTAAAATTGCCTATTTTTTTAAAACAGTTTAAAATATTTAGCATTCAAAAAGTATTATTTGTACTAATAATATATCTCAACCAAAAGCAAAGAATAATACAGGATTGTCTTGGCAGTTCTTTTTCATAAGAAACTAACAGGTAGGGCTAGACTGAAATTATTTTACCCAAAACAGTTTCTTAAAATACCTCAGCAAAAATCATAGAGAAAATCGTTCGTCTTTCTCAACTGACTTTTACTTCAAGGGCAATTCTGAAGACTCATAAGCTTTAGATATTTCACTTACAGATATGCTTTAGCCTAATGAAGGTAAAATTAGCTATATTCAAGATTTTAACTGATAAGAATGTCCTTTGTTAACCTTACTCAAAGTTAGCCCTATGCAGCTTTAATAAGGTAAGCAAATGAGGACCTGGGGTCTTTCATGGCTACCAGGGAAGGAGGATACGTTCCCGGGGGATTTCTACAGTATTACCCTGAAAACCGGACAATGTAGGTGCTATTAGCTGTGACCCACAGAGGTAGCATCTATGATAACAGTGCCTCACTTAGCACTATCAGGGTATGCCAGCTGCTTTCTAAATCTAGAGACTGATAAATGTCTAGATATAGTCATCTACCTACTCCATATCCTCCTAGATATGTTTTTAAATGTGTACATTTGCATATGCACATATCATATAGCTACATACATAACAATAGTTCTGTACTACTGATTTCATTATTCAGAGATGGAAAACAATTGACCAAATAATTTATATTTTTATGTGGTGCATGAATAAGTGGCCAGAGGAATGGGTGGATAGTTGGGTGGGTGGATTCATTAATAAATGGGTAAATATCATTGTCGATGATAATTTCCTTCTCCAAGTGGTAGAGGAGCCAGCGAGGAGAGGTGTTATGCTGGACCTTGTTCTCACCAACAAGGAGGGGTTGGTGGGGAATGTGAAGCTCAAGGGCAGCCTGGGCTGCAGTGACCATGAAATAGTGGAGTTCAAGATCCTTAGGGCACTGAGGAGGGCGCAGAGCAAGCTCACTCCCCTGGACTTCAGGAGAGCAGACTTTGGCCTCTTCTGGGATCTGCTTGACAGAATGCCATGGGACAAAGTCCTGGAGGGAAGAGGGGCCCAAGAAAGCTGGGTAATATTCAAGGATCACCTCCTCCAAGCTCAGAAGTGATGCATCCCAACAAAGAGGAAGTCAGGCAAAAACGCCAGGAGGCCTGCATGGATGAACAAGGAGCTCCTGGACAGACTCAAACACAAAAAGGAAGCCTACAGAGGGTGGAAGCAAGGACAGGTAGCCTGGGAGGAATACAGAGAAA
>NW_008824053.1:8708739-8721883 GCF_000699105.1 Pygoscelis adeliae | reverse complement strand
CCCTGCTGAGAAGGACTTGGGGGTACTGGTGGATGAAAAGCTGGACGTGAGCCAGCAATGTGCGCTCACAGCCCAGAAGGCCAATCGTATCCTGGGCTGCATCAAAAGAAGCACGGCCAGCAGGTCGAGGGAGGTGATTCTGCCCCTCTGCTCTGCTGTGGTGATACCCCACCTGCAGTACTGCGTCCAGCTCTGGAGCCCTCAGCAGAAGAAAGACATGGACCTGTTGGAGCAGGTCCAGAAGAGGGTCACAAAATTGATCAGGGGGATGGACCACCTCTCCTCTGAAGAAAGGCTGAGAGAGTTGGGGCTGTTCAGCCTGGAGAAGAGAAGGCTTTGGGGAGACCTTACTGCAGCCTATCAGTACTTAAAGGGGGCTTATAAAAAAGATGGAGGCAGACTTTTTAACAGGGCGTGTTATGACAGGACAAGGGGGAATGGCTTTAAACTAAAGGAGGGTAGATTTAGACTAGGTATAAGGAAGAAATTTTTTACACTGAGGGTGGTGAAACAATGGCCCAGGTTACCCAGAGAGGTGGTGGATGCCCCATCCCTGGAAACATTCAAGGTCAGGTTGGCCAGGGCTCTGAGCAACCTGATCTAGTTGAAGATGTTCCTGCCCACAGCAAGGGGGTTGGACTAGATGACCTTTAGAGGTCCCTTCCAACCCAAACTATTCTATGATTCTATTCTATGATTCTATGATACGACACAATGTACATTTCTATGTGTAAGTAAAATAATATTGAATTGCCTTCTTAAGGAAAAAATAGAAGAAATGAACTGAATGTCATCTATCTTCAACCAGTAACAAAAACCTTAAATGAAGTCATCTCTATAAACGTAGTACAAATAATAATAATAATAAAGACAAGTTTAGCCTAAAAATCTCCATGATCTCAGGTGATTAGATGCTTAGCAAACCTCAATTAATCCAGCCTCCTAGATGAACTTCTTTGCTCCGCTGCACTTTTATTCCCTACTGTTGCATGAGGGAACTTAGGTTTGATTTTCAGCACTTGACCCAACAAACTTTTCTGAGACAGAAAGCCATTCCATCAATATGGAAGAAATACAATAAAGCTGAGAAAGAAGATGGATGATCTGTCAAGCAATGAGAGTCTTTTCTCCTCCGGGAGAGTGTACCACTTCCACAGTACTACCCATCCCTTTCTGATCAGGGAGCTGGTGTCTGGGTCACTTGAATCCAGTGTTATTTAATATAAAGAATAATAATGGGGTATTAATCTCATGTGATTAATGCATATGCAATCTCACATCATATTTATTAGGAGTGCAAATCATGAATTTCTAGTCTAATAAGAAAGATTAATTGAATCAAGTGTTTAATTTCCTCTCTCCAAATCATATCTTGATGATTCATGAATTCCATAGCAAAGTCATTTACATTATCATATCACCAGGAAATATAGTTAGTTGCTAGAAAGATAAGATTGGGAGGCTAAATCCTTAAATTTCAAAAGACCATATTTTGTTCAAACGCAGGGAACATGTAATGGGCACAGTGAGCTGACCAAGACAAAACATTTGATCCTATCAGAAAAGCAATATCACTTGTATTTTCTGTAACGTGAAAATATGGCTTCTTCAAACCACTCTGACACTGCACTGAATTCTCCTTGTTCTTGTACTGTGCACACCAGGAAGTTTAAAATGTTAAATAATCTCTGAAACTGCCCTAGAAAATCAAGTTAGCTTATTAAAGGTTTTTTTTCCCCCATGTTTGAAAAACTTCTTTGTTTCACTAAGGGCAAATCTCTTGTGTTTTGTAACGTTGTTATTGAATGAGTTTAATGATTTGCTGAGGACCTCATCTAGCGGCATTACCAAGCAACATGAGATTAGAAACGTATGGTGATGTAGGCTCTCCTAGAATAAATGAAAATATTTTATTCAGCTACCAAGAAGGGTCTCCTGAGATCAAATTAGAAGCTAGCTGTGAAGGGAGATGTTTAGGCATGCTCTGGAATTATTTATCAGCATTTTCTGCTTGTGTGAGAATAAGCAGACATTAAGTTTAAATTAAACAAAGGAGAAAGAAAACAAGAGTTTTTAAGTAATTTGACTGCTAATGGTATTTCTGAATTATTCTCAGTTTAATAGTTTAAGTAATTTGCAATGATAATAATTGTTCCTGCTAAAGCTCCAATAGTGTCAATTCTATCCTTGTTGAAATGAACTTTCTTCAAGACCTTTAATGGACAAGTAATTGCAAATTTATGGTGGGCTTTGTTAATTTTAAATTTGTTTTCTTCTTGACATTTCTTATAATTTAATTTAATTTTATTACATTCATCAACAACTAGATAAACTGACTTAAAAGTCCATTAAAAAGAATAAATGTTTGGAGTTTTTATATTGTACTTGTTTATCTTTATTTATAATGAGTCTGTGCTTCCAGATAGAATGGAGACAGTTTAATTATTACTTTTTAACAGTAATGTGTGTTTTCCTCTAATTCTTCTCACCCAGCTAGAAATTGTTATTGTGATTTTATTACGCAGGTGCTCTAATCTGCCCTGCAAAATATTTGGAAAACTATGAATGTGTTTAAATGGAATACTCAGGGGGCTAAACTTAAGCATTGTTAAGCCTATAAGATAAACCAGTAGAGAGGATATTTGGTCCCTAAAGGAAAATAATACTGTAATATATATCACAGATACTCATCATGAGTGAAATGTAACTCTGTGAAAAATCTTGTTCTAGCTAATTGCAATGACAATTTCACCTCACACTTGTCCACAGAGGACACAGCTATCTCAGAGTTGTAGTTTGCTCGTATTGTCAGGCAGAACATCAATAAAATTATATTTATTTGAGCTTCTCAGGGAGTTTCCATTGTCAGGATTTGCTGATTTGTCCAGTCAGGATGGTCCTTAGGATTGTGTCAACTCCTGTACGGCTGTCTGGCGGGCCACAGCAAGCCCTGTAGAGGGTCCCCTGGAGCCAGGTACAAAGCCTGCTACTGCAGGAATATGCGACAATTTGGGCGCTGTTCTCCTCGTCCTCTCCAGCCATGGGTTAACACGTGTTCATGTTCTGTGCCTTTTTTTACAGAGAAACTACCACTGGATGAAACAGCCTTCCCAGTCACATAGAGTTACATAATTTTGCTCATGTGTTTGCAAATAGCAGTAGAGGAAAGGAGACATCACTGATACATGTTAATATGACATGGCACGACAAGCCATTTGTTATACAGCTTCTCAGCTTACTGTTATCTTGCTGTAGTGTCTTTTTGGTTCTGGCCATGGATTAGGACGGGCTGTGTGCTCCAACAGAATGAAGATACTGTCCTTGCTCCCAAAAACTTGCAGTCTGACACTGGTCAAGGTATCAGAAGGACATTGATTTGCTCCATAAAGCAATGTGCTATTAGAAGCTGTATTGTATCTTCAGTGTCTTTTCTTAATGCCTGATTTCAGCCCCTATCAAATGTCTACTGCTAACTTAAAACCATTTGAAAATGAAAGTATGTACTGGAAAAACTGACAGTCCCTCACACGCTAATATAACAGAATGAACAGACTCCCACTTGTTCTTGAGCTCTCCATTTTATGAGGGAGAAAAGGAGAAACATTCTTGGCTCAGCATCTCCTCCTCTGCATTTCTGCCAAGCAAAATGCTTGACAAGTGCAATTTTACAGCACATGCTTGATGTGAACATAATGTCACCATGTTTGGCATTAACAAAAAAAAAAGACTGGGGAAAAAAAAGGTAGCAAAAATGTTTTGGTTTCTTGCATGTCCTTGTGGTTTTCTTCCTGCTCTCACTTCCTTTTCAGATTTCAGTGAAACAAATGTTGACTGTCTCAGAAAAGTAAGGATGCTTTGTGGCTTCTGCCGAAAGTGCAGCAAGCTGGTAACGTTTGCAGGCTGCAGCACAGGCATCCACAGTCCACTGCAGCAACTGCCTGGTGCTACCACTCTTACAGTGCCAGCAGGGAAGCCAGGAGTGGCCCTGCAAATTTCCTTCTAACCTCTACAGGTTGTCCTTGGAGGTCAGACGAGATCCACCCTTAACTGGAACATACTGGCAGGGCAGGGGAAGCTTTTATGCTGCTTCCCAAGTTGTTCTTCTTGCTGCACAGAACTGACCTACTTTTGCCCTGTAGAAATGTCATTCTGGCACTTTTCACAAGCACCAGGGATATGCTTCAGCATTACACAAGTGCACATTTTCAACAAAGAAAAGAGAAAATCATCTATATGACCTAAAAATTAGAAGTGAAGTCATAACTTTTAAAACTACAAGCCCTGCACATGTGTAGGCTGCTCTGTACTCTGGTTATGACTCATAAGACCCAGCTCAACCTTTTTATTTCCTATATTTCACTGTGATTATGAAAGAAAATATGCATTATAAAATAATGTGGTATGAAGTTCTCTCTTCGCTGAATCCATGACCGTTATATCCAGCCTCCTTGTGACCATAAGTAGCTCAAGTGAATACAAAGGTCGGAAAGAACTTGGCTCAAAACCTGACGTTCCTGACTCAAGTGAGTTTACTACTCCCTGGGGGGGGGACCAAAAAAAACTCCAACAGCCAAAGACAGAAAGAAAAAAAACCTGGAAGATTAAGCCTGCTATACAAGATTTGCCTCTGTGCTATTCACTAAATCCTCCCTTCTCAAGGGAAGGAATGATCCGATGCTATGTACATTCCTACAAAGCCTTTCCAAGAAACACACCACTTTCATTACCTGTGCAGATATTGGTGAACATATTTAATGAACCTTCTTCCTCAGATGAAATAATGAATAAAGAAAAAGCTTAGCTCTTGTGGAAACTGCAATAAATTTAGCTGGAATAATTTTGGCATTTCATCTTGTCCAGCATCAGCAACCCTCATTCTCATCTCAGAATGCCAGCTGCTAAAAATTTAGTTCTCTCATCCTGTGTTCTCTCATCTTGACTGATATAACTTAATAAAACCTTCTCCACCGGCCTTCTCTGTTCTCCCATCTCCCCATTCCTGGGAGTGTCTGTATAAAACACCACTGATAAAATTATCGCCAGCTATCCTGCTTCAATCATATCAAATCTCTCCTTGAATCTTTTTATCAATTTCCTTTTTATTTTTTTTAACAACATCAAATTCAAGATCATTTCCTGTTTGAAGTCCCACAAAACTTCATTATAAATCACACAATAAAGCTGTCTCTTCAGTTTCATTTCTGGATTTTTTTTATTCTTCCTCCATTCCTGTTTGTTACTGCATTCTTTATTACATGCTCTAACGCCCCTTCTTGAGGCTACAATGAACCAATTCATGTCCTCCCCACACCCACCTTTTATCACCTTCTAATCCCCCCATAAAACTTATTTTCTCGCAGAAAGTCCTATCTTGTTTTCCCTGAAAAATAATCTTGGCATACCTTTCATTATCAGCACCCGCCTTTGTGAGGCTTGTCTCTAGGGCATATGAGGGTTTCTCTGTGCTCTATATACTTGCCATCATATGGAAGTGATTGATGATAATAATTGTAGTTTTTACATACCTTACTTAACTGCTTTTTTGATGGTGCTTTTAATTTGGTAACAATATAAATAAGATATGTCCTTCTCTATGGATTCATTACTGCAATACTCATTAAGAGATTAACTCATTTGCTAGAAGCAGAGAGCTGTTTACAACTTCTGTCACTGTACAAAACAAATAGTATTGAATTACGCTCAGAAAGCTCCAGCTCACAGATATGAGATACTTCCAGAAACATGGGTAACATATAACCCATGGTTTCTAGTGGGGCGATATTCCTAGAAGAGACCACCGATGGGTGTTGGGGTGGTTTCCAAAACGTCCTGGGCACTTACAATTTTTTGTGTACCACTAGCACAAATAGTGCTTAGTACCTGCTGACATCAGTGCTCCTTACATCACATGTGAAAATATGGGTTAGGATATTAAATTTTATCATGGTATGCTCAATTTAAGTGAAAGAAGCCTGTGCCAGAAGTTCTCAGTACAGTCTGTAAATAGTCTGGCAATATAATAGCATGTCGAACTTTGTATCATTTCTCACCCATACTTGTTATTGTTTCCTTCTACAAATCAGTTTTCTGTTAAAAGAAATTGCCTTTACCTTCGAAACCACATGAAGGAGTCTTAAAAAAACAAAACATGGGAGGAAATTTTGAGAACATATGTACTGTATTGCAGATTTGAAGCACAGTTATGTTTACTGGTTGATTAGTCCCTTCTTCTTCAGTATTTTTTATTTCCTTATCTCTCCCCGTTTTGCTTTCCCTGCCCTCTTACATAAGACCACAAAATTTTCCCATTAGGATGCTTGGTGATCAAACATCAGATTTTTATAATCAGAACAAAGGTGGAAGGAAATGTTCCTTTTTAATAAACTACATCCAGCCAAGATGCAGCCTGAAAAACTGGTGACTTAAGTGTTAATTCCCCAGTGGAAGGGCTGCTTCTTTATCCTCTCCTTATGGGGGACAGGGCAAAGCCTGGTAATTGGACAAACTAGAAACTTCAGGGATGTGGAAGAGGAACAGGTGAAAATGTAACTGATCATTATCTGCAGCCAGTAACTGGCAACCAGATGCTCCTGAAATACATCAAAAGAGTTACTCAGTAACACAGGGCTCCTTGCTCAGGGGGAGTAGAGTAGGTTGTCTTCAGCCAGAAGAAAGTGATATACAACCACGTTTAACTCTGTTTTCACTCTGCAAAATGTACGAACTTTTACTTGTCAGGCAGGACAAGACCCAATAAACCAAGTGATCATTTTGTTTTTAGCCTTGCATAAATATTTTTTTTAAAAGCTGAATCAACTGTGCTCAGTCTGCAGCTGATGTAGTTGGATCTCAACTACTGCACAGTGTGTTTCCTTATCTGATTTCTGTAGAATAACATAAAAGGAAGGTCTTGGACTCTGCATTATGCAAACATACGTCCCTGGTATTGTCATTTAGGAGACTGCAGATCTAATCTTTTCATTTTCCTACCTGGTCACTTTTTATTCCTCTATCTCCTCCCAAACTTCTAAGTAAAAAATGAAATCCTTTGGAAAGAATTAGCATTTGTATCATTTTACTGTTTCAAACTAGGAACACAGTTGGTCTATACAGTTGCTGCACGACACATGCTGACAGAAAAATCCTAATGAAAGATGATAGCAATTAACAAGAATTATCAATGTTAAATTCCTTTGCCAGAGTGAAAGAATAGATTTCTGTCTGATAACCTGAGAAGAACAATTTCCAATTTGTGAGCATTATCCACTCTTCTGAGAGCTCTGAAACTGTAGGTTTTTCCCCTGACATTTTCATAAAACCCTTGTCATGAATTTTCACCTGGGTTTTTAAAAAAAAACAAACAGGTTAATCCTCATATGTGATCGCTGTGGTGAGTGAAAGTGGGCAGGTTTCCCAAGAAAGCACCTGAAATCTGCTAGTTTGCTCCATGTTGACAGTGGGATGATACGAGAAGTGTAATAGAAGGGGAAAGACTTAGCGAGATGACTTAACGCAGATGCCTGCGACCTTTTTTACTGAACCAGGCCCCAACTTTAATAGAGATGTTGTCACCATTGTTTAAAAGGCTGATCTAACATTCCAGTTCGAGTAAGAACTGGACAGGCTAAATAGCTAATTGTTATTCTTGGCTGGCACTGCAGTACACTGACTCCACAATGAAAAACAACATTGCAGGACTGTAAAATATCTCAAAAAGAAAACTACACTCAATTAATGGTTCTGACTCATACCAACAAAAGCAAGAAAATGTAGAGCCAAAGAACTCTCCCTAGTCTGATTTTTCCATGTTGTGTCTGGGTATTGCAAGGTTTTTTAATACAACAAAATGTTCACTGAAGAGCCATGATGTGTCTTTGCCTCTGGGGGGTGAGCTAAAGGAAACTCATATATTAAGTTTCCAGTTCTAGCAGTGCCAGAATTTAAGTACAGATGAACCTGTCACTGTACTGCGAAGGAGCGATACAGGTTTAATCCAAATATACTTGGCTTTCTTTGGCCGGGTGTCAACAAATACTGCAGGCAAATTTGCTACATGGGGTTTCCCAGCTCCAAGTCCACACATAGATTTGACTCAAAAAAAGCGGATCAACCCAACTAAGGCCAACCACTTTGGTTATGAGCTCATGCCTATGTCTTTCAGTCTTCTGGTAATTTCTGATACAGACAACCTGAGGTGGACCTACCTGTCTTTCTGGAACTTTTTTATGATGTCTCAGGGATGCTCATCTTTCATTAGCTTTTGAAAAAGGTCCAACAAAATAGTTCTGCTGTCTCCCAGCTTATTAGCTGCCACTAATTACTCATACACACTTTTGGCAGCTGCATTAATTGCACGTGTCGCTACCCTCCAACATCATTGACAAATTTTAATAACACCAAGAAATATTCTTGAATATCTTAAAGAAAACCAAGGCTTTGTCTGCACACGTGAGACTTTTTCACCCAGAAACATATGGAAATATATTAAGCATTGGGGAAAGGGAAGCAGAGAAACTCCTTGCAGTTTTAGCAGGGATTTATTTTTAACTTTCTGTTCTGTTTTCATCTGCCTGATTAGAACATGGAATGCTCAGGAGCCAGCAGTGCTTTCAAGAATCAGAAAAAGCAATTAAATTAATGGTTTTGTCAGAGCAATAATAATTATATTATTACTATACAGCATGGCAGTATCTAAAAGCCTCAACTAAGAATATGGCCTCATTTTGTTAAGCCTTGGAGAAAAACATAATGATGTTCCCCCCTCCCCACCCCAAAATGTAGATGGATAGAGCAAACAATATTTCAGAAAGGAAGCTTTTATCGCTATTTTATAAATAAAGGAATGAACCGTAGACAAACAAGATGAGTTACACAAAGTCACAGGAAACTTGTGGCAAAGTGACTGAATATGCTTCCCCCAAGCCATATGTCCTAACTACAAAGCTATCCTTCCTATCCAGGCAGCAAGAATTTCAAGTCATGCCACTCTTGATAAAATATGCAGACTTTCTGAAAAGGAGTGATTTTCAATTTACTGATAGATTAGTAAACACGTGATTCCTGTGGACAATTTATAGGATATTTTTAGAAATAACTAGCATTAAAATAACCAATTTTTCACTGCAGACATAATCTATACAGGATTTGAATATGCATTTATAATCCCAAACTATACAATTAATGAAAATAAAATATATTTCAATAATATTTAGTACATCTGTAATTTATAGAGCTGTAAATGCAGATTTATAGCCAATATGTCATGTGCTGGTGAAATGTCTGCATAAAAATGCGTGAACATTTGTGCTGTAACAACTCTGTCAAAAGAACATCATGGTGATCATTTGGCAACACGTATATGTTGTCTGATGAACTTTGCTATAATTAATTATTACTGCTAATGAACATTTGATTAAATTAATTTCCTAAAATATACAAATGATTAAGTGAGAATATGAGAAGATTTACTACACATATTTATAACAGTAAATTCTGTGTGACATTTTCCTATGTTTAATATAATGAAATAGTAAAATTATATCCCTTTAAAAAAGAATTTCAGAAGAGCCTTTTGGAAAGCTCTGTTCTAATATACATATACCCAGGAGTCATTTGAATGAGCTCAAGATAACTATAGTGCTGACCCCTGTGATACATTCCTGTCACTATAAAATGCTGCAGAAGAATATTAGCAGAACAGAAATAATATCAGAGTGAGGCACAGTAACAGGAGTTGTTGCCTTCAGTTCAAATTCAGGGCTTAGCATAAGAGAGCTTCATCCTTCCCAAAACACTGGCTGAAATACAGAGTACTTGTCACATGTCTTATTTTTTAGCAGAAGTTGACTCTCTCCATTGTACATTGCACCGCAGGTTTTGTATCAGCAATGAATGGTAGAAGAATGTATTTTCACTGAAATTGGAACATAGAAATAAACAACTTGAAGCAACTCTGTTATTTATCTCTTACATTATAATCATTAAAATATTGAACCGGTGCTGGGAATCAATTTGCTTTTGTTTCAAAATATTGATCCTAAGTTTGTACTAAGTAGATTTTTGGGGTTATAGTTCCACAGAGAAAATTAATTTGCTTGTATTATATTTTACAACACACAATGCACAAACGCTTCCTTGCTCTCTGAAACTGCTAGAGGAAAGAGAAATCTCCTTCATGCTAGTCATTGCAACACAGTTTCTGCCAATGATGATGGTGACTATTGGAATGTGGTGGCAAAAGAAACCCTAGAAGCCATCATCTATCTCTTCAAAATATTAGTTTATGTCAACAAGGATCCCACAAAGTTCTCCCAGCTAGGGCAATCATGGGACACATTCAGAAGCTCTCCCTCACTTTTTCATGGTCACCTGATACTGAACGCCTTTGTTAATGGCCAAATGGGTCAAAAGTTTTTGGGTGGAAGGCACAAAAGTGTAGGCAGAAAGGCAGTGTGATCAGATAAACCACTGTTCTTTGGGAAATCAGGATAAAGTTACTTTTTTTCTGTGGTATCTGGACTGTATGTCGGATTTAATATATGAATATTGCTCCCTGTATAGGACTCATTGAAGCTTAGCTTGCATGCTGCTCAAGATAATAAGCAGGCATAATCCTACGTTTGGCTTTCAGCAATGCCAATAGCACCCTGTTATCTTGTTTGATGCTAGCAGTAATGTGAAATAAACTAAATTTCAGAATTAAATCGATACTCATTTTGACAATAAATGACAACTATTAATAACTGCATTTCAAAAAAAAATATGTACAAATGCAACCCTTAAGAGAATGAGGAGAAGCAGTGATAGTAACATCACACATAGGACAGCACTTTCAATAGTCAATCATGTGTTTGACTTAATTTTGATTTTGTACTTCTGTAAGAATGTTGAACTTTCTGCACAAAAACATTCCAATTTATGTAAAATGTAAAGTTCATAAGTATAGATTTTTTTTTCTAATAAACTTGTAATTTATTCTTCTAATGAGTCTAAATCCCACCAAAAAAAAAAAAAACCTCAGTGAGTGTTTAATCATCAGCAATGTTGCCACTTCACTAGGAATTGTGACCCTCTCCTTAATTTATCACATAGCCACTAGCCACCAGTACTTTGTACTTCTATAAGGGCTCCTTGCTGAAGTTTCCAAATCTTTTACAAGTATCAGCAATTTAGCTTACGCTACTTTCATGCACCTAGTGCTTTACAATCTTTGTGTTAGAGGTTAAAGAAAAGAGACACTAATTGTTAAACTGTTTGCTTTAAGTTGCACAAGATTGATGACAGATAGAAGCAGAATTCAGATTTTGTGACTTCTTGTCACATGCTTTAGCTGCCAGTCTGTTCTAAAATTTTGATTCAGGAAGTATGAAAAAAAAGCCTTTGAATCTGAACTCAATCAAAACATAGGTATGGATGCTCCTCCAGGATCCACCTTTAGTTTCTAGCTGACCCTCTGTGGGTGTCTGCTGACTTTCTCTTAGCTTTAAGATCAACTTCTGGCTGTTAGTGTCTAAATACAAAGCTCTTACTCATAGAGATAAAGCATTCCCTTTCCACACACAAGCATCCTAATGATTTTGTGATAACATCTGAGTAAGACCCGTAGTATTTCACTGTCGGTATGGAGAATCCTTCTACTCAGAAAAATGGTGTGTGGTTTTGTGTGTGTGTGTATCAAAAACATTGCAGCCTTCCCATCTGTCGCATATTTAACAATTTATATAAACTCCATTATTGTGGGGAAAAGAACCCAGAAATTACTGAAGTACTTTAATCTTCCGTACAACATTTCCCCACTCATTTAGCTAAAGGATGCAACAGCTATTGACATACTAACTGTGGATCAAGAGGGTTCTTGTAGTTATAGCTCTAATTCCGTCCTCTTAAACCTAGCAGGAGATTTGGATTAATCATACTGGCATCAATGATATAAACAGACAATTCATCTTGAATCATTCAATAATCTTCAGTAAATGATTAATACACTTTTAATCACCGAATACCTGGTATTCTTCCAGTCAATACTTCTCATGAGCTTAAAAAGATACATTACTGCAAGCTACAGATCGGATTCTGTTTTGTTAGGTCCAACTGAAAATGTCTTGGGTTTATTTGAGAAAGGAAATTTAATGACTGAATTTTTTAAATCCAGGGAGAAATGATTGTGTAACATTCTGCTGATTTTCTTCCAGCTACATCTAATTGAATATAGAAAATAAATTGGTAGTTTTATTAGTGGAATCTTTATTAGTTCTATCGTACGCAAACTAAGTGAACTCTCTGTGTATTCGGGGTGAGTGTGGTATTGTTCTTTCTTTAGGGCATAGCAACATTCTTTCAGGGAAGTTTGGCAGTCATCCATCATCAATGCTCGCCTTGGAGGTTATCATGCATCATGGAGAAAGGGCCTGCCCTCTCCCTACCAACAATATTTGCCTTGAAGGAGAAAATGCCCCCTCCCCACGGCTCTGACAAATCCATAGTCCAGCAGGATGTGGCAAGGTGCCTATCGCTGCCCTTTTTGAATATCAGACCTCCGGGCATTTCAGCTTGCCACTATACCATGAGAAATGTAGGATGAGGCAGGAGACAATGTAACTGAAATGTCAAAGGTTTGAGTTCAATTTGGTTTGAAGGATGGCCAAAGGCTCAGATCACTTCTTATTTTAACCAAACTATTCGTAATATACATTGTCACTTTGTTGGTAATACAGCGTGTTGCATTTGGCTGGTCCAAAGAGAAATACTACCTACCCTAGGTGCAGAAAAACACCCTCTGTACTAGAAAGTAAGGTTGAGATTTTTTTAACTAATTCTATATTCTTTTCTATCTCTATTTGGTCCTGGTTAGACCACAACTATATTGTCTATCGGTTTTCACTTTTTTAGGGACAGTTTGCTTTCTTGAAAAACCTTAAACAGTGAAACACATACATATTCGGCTTTCTCCTGAAGACATTACTTTTGTTTTTCATGATTCTTCTCTTCTTTAATCTCAAGTAAGTGTCACTTTACATCCCTGGAACAGTAGGTTCCATGAGTCGAGCTTCTCAGTGCTATCACAATACGGAAATAGATGTGCATATTTTGCTCTCTACTCAGGGAAATACAGTGTGCTTGCAATAGCATTTCGGGGGGGGGGGGC
>NW_008824053.1:8699277-8708724 GCF_000699105.1 Pygoscelis adeliae | reverse complement strand
TGTTTGTTTGAATAGGTAATGTGAAACAAAATACCTTTTAAATAAGACATAGGCTGTTAGATAAAATTTATTAAATTATACTACTGATTAGTGAAACTGTTCATTTGATCCAAAATTGTATTTGTCTTTCCAGAACTAAAAAAAAAGACAGCTAATACATTCCCTTCCTATGCATCATGCTCATTACTATGCACTTTTATCACTAATATCTAACTGGCATCCTGTAATTGGGATGGTTTCATTCACAGACTTAGTCAGAGGCCATATTTCCATTTGGAACAGCTAATAAATTGCCAAGAAAGATATCCAGGTCCCTTAATTGTATCCAATATTTTCTCTCAAATCTGCCCCATCTTGAAAATATATTTCAAAGTATCATCAGCGTGCAATGAGACTTTATCTGAAACTGGAATATGCCCAATTTTTGCCCCATTGGTTGGCAGCAGGATTTTACTGACTGGACAATAAAGGTGAGAGGACAAAATACTTTTATTTCTCTGCCATAACATCAGATAATGCTGAAATGCTCATATTACAGCATATTAGACAGCATTCTGATATTTGATTACACTGGATAATGAAAATAAGATTTTTTATGGAAGTGCCCATAGTTATTCTCACAAGAGAAGAAGTGTTTCCTCTTCAAATTATCTCCTCCATCTCAAATATCATAGTAATATGGTTGATTCTGCCTCCTTGAAACTTAATCCTTAACCAGATATTTTATTTGGTATCTAACACACCATCAATAAAATCTATATTAAATGTCATAGGTATTGAGACTTTCGGCTTGAGGTTAACACTTCTCAATATATCTAATTTGGCAGTGTCACTAATAAGTTATCCTGCTGCCTGGACACAAGTGGAGAAAACAGTGCACATATAGCAGGCAGGGCCCTCAGCTTCTCCTGCTGCCTGAAGGGCTCAGGTAAAACTCAGCCTGACATCAGGGAAATCCCAGCTCTTCTTCAGCTGATGACAGATTGCTGGGAAGAGGACAAATGTGACTGCCTGGGGATATTGCTGTTGGGGGTGCAAACCTGAGCCAATTTTTAGTGACATTAATAGTCAAATCCAGAATTACAGTTTCTTTTAGAGCAGCTGCTGTGTATTAAAAGGAAGTCAGATAAAGCCAAGAAAATTTCCTGAGCATCATGAGTTGGTGCAGGCTTTGCCAGACAAGGTAAGGCTGCTGCATTACAAAGGCTAACTGCAGATAATAGTTATTCCTGTGGACCTAGCTTTTATTTTCTCTGTCTGTCAATCACATACAAATGATTAAGAGGAAACTTTCTCATGCCTGCCTTCTTATATGATTAGCTTTCTGAAAAATATTTCATTTGCTTTAAATAAAAAATGTAAAACTAGGTTTCTAAGGGTTTGTGTTCAACATATGTCTTTTCCTCACGTACTGTAGCATACTCTCCCTCTCAGCATTTGTCCCTCCTTGCGGAACCAGCACTGCTTTATATTCTCAGAGGTTCACACAGAGATTTGAGAGACTTTTCCAAATCTCGCCTGATTTATTACCGTCTCATATAGCCCAGCACTGCTGAATACTAATATTCATGACAAACTCTAGAGCAGATACACGTTCTACTTTGCTAAACTCTTTTGCAGTCTTAGTTCTCAATATTTTTATTAGCTTGAACAATTCCACTCTGAATGGCCAAACTCTTCTTCTAAGCACTTTGAACACCCTCATTACCTTTCCTCTCTTTAAAATGAACTGACATTGTCTAAAAATGATAATTTCTTTTTTTGTTTCTGCAAACTTTATTTCAATCAGTCCTTCAGAATAGATTATTCACTCTCCATATTCTTGTGTTGCGCTATTGTTGCTTTTTAACATCTTGAATACTAGTATAGAGCACAAAATAAATAGATTTTACAATTACGGACTGTCATTTATCACCCTATGATAATGGTAAGCAACCCCTCAAAAATCATGTCCTGGTTCTGTTTTTTCCATTATGTGTGTACTTTTAGTAGTCATAGGCTTATACATTTGGTATAACCAGAAGTATATCTTTAGTCATGGTCTCCAAGAAAATGAAATTAGACAGGGTCTTATATTCCAGCCTTGTAAATTTTACTTTGCTGTTTTTCTAAATGTTTCCAAAAATCTTCTAAATGTTCACAGCATCCCATTTACTCCTTTCTTAGCTTCACATTTCACGTGTTCCTTGCTGAGTTTTGAATTCACTTTCAGCAATATAATACATAAAATAAACTTACATTTTATTGTGTCCTTCCTTTTGATAATGCATTTCTTCTGAGCTCTCATTTATTTGCTTATACTTTCATTAGCTTAAGTGCCATCAGATCCCCAGTTCGTTGAAACAGATGTAAATCCACACTTGAGATGATGTGTTGTCCTTGTCCAAGCATCATTTTTCTCATGTGCTGCATTTTAAAGATGTTTTACACACTTTGAGATTTTCATGTATGAATGTACTAAAATGCAGAGGTTGGCTCTGCCTGGGTAATTTGGTATTCTTCATTTTATATACAGTGCACTCCATTTATAACCCCTTCATCTCATCACCTACACTTTTTTTTGATCAATTAAAGGCCATTTCTAATAAGTAGTCTTGAATTCAAACCAAACCAGAGCAATAAAACATTAGTGGTCTGCACGAGTGCTGGACCTGGTCATCTACATTATAATCAAACTACTGACATTTCTACTTATCAAATATTCCTGTTGCTTCCTTTCTTATCTAGCAATATATGTGGAGAAAGAGTGATTCACACCCAAAGTGTCTAGCTGAGAGAGCAAACTGGAACAAGCAGACACTTTGCTGTTCCCTCAGGATTGTGGAATACATGGAGGCTATTTGGATTACAAGCTGCAGCTTGATGTAGCCAGAGCTGTGGCAAAGGAGGAATGGATGGAGGATGCCAAAAGGGTGCAAAACTGCCTGAAGCCTCTCAACTCCCACAGACACTGCTGCTGCTACCCAGCACATTTTCTGGTCCTGAAGACCCAGAAATAGCCTGCAAAGAAAGAAGCCCAGGCTTCAGAGGTATGGGGGAAGGACAGCTCTGAGAAGCAACCTGAACTCCAAACTTTGCTGTGCCACCTGTAGCTGCAGTCTCCCTGTCTGATTTTTTTTGCCTCATAACGGTTATGAGGTGGCACAAAAATCCTTCTAGAACTCAGTAAAAAGTTCAGTCTTCCTAGAATTTATGTGCAATGGGCTGTTTTCAGAACTGTTTATTTGTCTTATCTAAGGCAAAAATCTCAGTATTTCATTCCTGGAGTCAAAATTTTTAGAGGTTTTTTTTCACATCTCAGTCCCCATTTTCCACCTATTGGTGAGTTCACATGTTTACGTTGGCTGCAGCAGTATTATTCAGTCTGAGGAGGGAAACCATAGAAACCATTTGTATATGAAATGCCTGTAGCACTTAAAGAAGGCCTCTTCTATCAGCCACCCAGAGACCCTATATCTGTATACATCCATCTTTGGGCATATGCATGAAAGGGTGATTTTACAATAATATTTGGAGTAATTATACTCTGCCAAACTCAAAGGTGGTATAAGCAGGTGTAGTTCCATTGACTTTATTTGTATCCACTTAACCACTTGTGGGCCTATTATACTTAATTTCAAGATTTAGTACTACTGGCACCAAAATGGAAGCCTGTTTTGCCTGTTCTGAAAATGAAACATTGTTAAGTGTCTGTCTAAGTCTGCCAGTGTACAGCACACACAACCTGACCCCCTGCTTGCCACCCCATGGCTGTTTGTCCTGCCGAGGACAGCGACAACTGGTGCAGCATGGATGAATGCAAGCATTGAGTTTGTGAAATCTGCCCCCTGGCCTTCCCTCTGTGGCTCCAGGAACTTAGAGGTACCTGAGATACTGTATAATACAAGCTATATTGGGAAGGAAATTTTCACTCCTAATTAAAACATTTGTTCTGTGGGTAGTGTCAGTCATTAGGAGCATACTCCTTTTACAAAGTGAGAATGAAGTGGAAGCAACTCGCAGGTTTAAACATCAAAGCTATCAGAGGTTACTTTCTCATTGAGAAGCCAAGATGTTTCTTAGGGAATTATCTCTGTGGGTTAGGACTGTTGTCAGTAATTGCCTACGCCCAACAAAAAGGACAGGCTTGCAGAAGGTACGTAACTGATTTAAGAGGAAGAGTACACAGATGTCTGGAAACCTGTGAAGCTCCCTCGGAGTCCAGTCTTCCAGGATTGCCTTTCCTAGATTATCACTAGTCACAAATGGGCTTTAACAGGAGCTACGTTATCACTTGCTTTCTCTTCATGCCCCATCTTCATGCCCCTAAGAGATATACATTAAAGTGACAATACTGACGAGAAAGCTAAATCCAAAAGGCCACTAAAATACAGCAGAGTTCCAAGGAAAAGAACAATTTGGGGAAATTGTTGCTTTTTGTTGCATAACTACCTGAAGTGAATGGGCTGCTCCGAAATATTTTCACGTCTACTGATCACAAAAGACACTCTATCAAGAACTATGTAAGTCTATCTGTTTAACTACTTTTTTAAAGTAATGTTGATGACTTGCTAGAAACAATCATCTGAGCTAATTCTTTTTAAATACAAGCAAATGGCAAGTAATTACACAAACTGTGATTAAGAAATTGCTGGTAATCACTAGAATACAACAAGTAATGGATTAAAGTGTTTCCAACAACTTTAAAAGGTGTGATTTTCCCCTGTTTCATTCCAGTGCTTTAATTTCATTAATATGCCATGCTACCAAGAGGGCTAGTCCCACTTCTTCAACTGGATTCAGTCCTGTCATGTGTTCTGTGATCACGCACATGAAATGCATGGTCCTGTGAGCCTACACATAGTGATTCACACATGTTATAGTTGCCTAATTAAGAGTTAAGGTCATTTTCAGATGTTGGTTCAAATGCATCTCAGCAAATCCTCCTTGCTGTTGAGTGCACCTTACAGGTCTATTTAGTGTAGTTTTTCCTGATTACACAAATAACCTCCTTCACATGACCTAATTTAAAGCTAGCCATGTAGAAAAGCAAATAGCAAATGAAAGATTATTTCACATCTAATGTCTCCATAAATGTGTGTGCCTCTGATAAAAAGAGCTGGGTTCTAATTTACTAGAAAGCAGAGGCTTGATCTTGGTGGTATGCTGGGCAGTGCGCCAACCCACAATTTACTGCTGGCCTATATTAATGATTTGTGAGGTAACAAAGTACACTAGTTCAAAATTTCATGAGAGCTATAAGGACCTTGCAGGGACAAAAGATTTCTGTAATTCTTAATCATCATTCTTTCATGGTTACATCCAAAATCAATATTGTTTTTCTCATTATTAAGAGAAAAAAAAACTGAAATAACAAAATAATACCATGTCTTAAGCTATACTGCCATGTTTTTGTTGGCAGTATGTCATACTGAAAATTATTTTTAAAATTCTGGGCAATTTGTAAAGTGCATTGTAATATGCAACATGATACTGCATATATATTTCTATATATCTACTATACATTATGTCTACACAGATATAATTTCACTCTGATGAGATGAACAGACCTTTCCACAAGAATTCTTTATATGCTGCACGTAATGCAACTTCTGCTGTACAAGTGGTACTTGCTACACAGAGCTTTAATAAGAAGTGTTGTTTTAAGGAGAGCAATTTACATTAAACGGCTCAGGACCAAAGTTCAAAATCTGATGGGCAAAGACATATATATGAGAATGGAATTTTAGCCAGTCAGTAACATTTCATCTGTGGTTAAGAATTGCACTTTGACCCAGTTCTTCATCCAATTTTCATACAAACAGGCACAAATTTGCCATGCACAATCCTATATACTTATCCTGGCAAAAAGATGTAAGGATAAATGCATGTGATAAACTGTGATAAATTAGAGCTTTTTTTCCCCCTGCTATATCAACAAGCCAGGAGCTATTTATTCAGCTGTTTGAACCTGGCAGAAATTACCTTATAGAATAGTTTGGAAGAAAACCTGCTAATACTATTTTTGGGTGTAATCCTACAAGTATAATTTTACTTACTGTCTACCCTTTTTAGCTTTCGGTCCACATAGCACATGCTGACTGGAGATATTGAGAAAATGCAGGCTAGTTTCACTTGTTAGGAACCACAAATCAAGTTAGTGTCACTCATATACTCTTTAAGATGCCTATCCCAGACGAGCATCCTTTGCTCTGCCTTCTCCTCAAAATGGTGGAAATGGAAAAGCCACAACAGTAGACCTGAGACGTCTCTCTTGCCCTTGTTGCAGAGCAAGGGCAATTCGCCTCACCCAGTGATTGCTTACCATTCCCCATTTAGCCACACAGGTAGTCTCCCAGACAATGGCACAAAAAAGATTGCTACTGTGCAATACCTATTTTAACTAAGAGTTAACTAAAAGTTTATTAAGTTGTGATTAACCGTGTAAAATGTAACACATTATAAATGTATTATTACAGATTTTATTATCAAAAGTAAATTAAATTGGAACATGTTAACTTAAAACATATTAAGCAAAGATTGAAAAAATATAAAAATGGTTACTAGGTTAAAAAAAAGGCTGTCTAAAGCAGCAGAAATTGAATTTATGATACTTTGGAAAATAAATGGTCCCATTTGTGTGGCAGTTTGGTTACAAAATAGGCTTAAAATGGATGTGGATTCAGAATGTAGCAGATCTTATGGGTCTAGTATAAATCAAGAATTACAGTGTTTTGAAGCCAAAACTTGTGAGATTGGAATGAGGTGCTGGCGCTGTGAAACTGCATTTTTCAGTGATGCAATATACCAATTTATTTAAACCCCTATCCCTGCTCAAGGCTAATTTCTGAATTCTGAACCATGTGACTTTGGTATCTGTTTTCTATGAATCTGTGAATAAGTAAGTCTTTTGTTTCTATTTTTTGGGGGAGGGTTAGGAAGAGGAGAAAAGAAAGGGGCTGTGAAATGCTGTAAAAAAAAAGACTGTTACATACATGTATTGTTATTTATACGTACATAAAATGTCAAGATAAATTTTACGCAGTGTGTCTTGCTGACAAGCGAGAGAGATTAGACTCCACAATTGGATTACAAGTATGGGCTTAATGAATCATGGTTACAAATTATTAATTATCGTTTAATCGCTATATTTTAACAAGCTAATAGAAGGTTAATTTTAAAAGACATTTTCTTTACAGGTAATCTTGAATCATAGTGTATGAATCATGATATAGGAATGACAAATATCCACAGGGGACTTTAAGGGAACATGTTGTCTTTCCTAAGACTAACCTACAAAGAGAAATCTTTTTTATATATATTATATGAACTGCCAGACTAAGATTTATATACGATGTGTGTGTTTATACCTTATATAAATTGCCAGATGAGGTTGTGTTATTTTTCTTTGTGTTACTTAGTACAAATAGGAAAAAGTAATCTAGGAAGAACTATCAATAAAGAGCACAGACCCTTACTGTACTCCAAAATTCTCAGGCTATTTCTAGTCATTCCCTAATCAGCATGATTGGTTGCTTTGGTACGCTTTAAGGCACTGAGATTCCCAGCTCTGTTGATACTATGTGCAAACCCTAACACTTAATAAATGGTCTAAATTTCTTTTGGCCAAGCACGGATAAGCCCTACCAACCTTGGTGCTGGGGTGATGAATGTCATTGTCTAGATTTCTGCTGTCCTGAAACTGTAACCCATTTCAACAGTCTCTCTTTAACAGTAGCATTAGCTGAATAAAACCTAAACTATCCACAGTCTCAGTATACAAATCTCAGATAATACTTCTAATATACTTCTAGGAAGATTCAGGACAATTTCTGAGTTTCAAATATTCATAGAATAAATTTTCTAAAAAAAAAAATGCAACACCATGCTCTTCTGTGTTGCATGACCTGTTTAATACTTTTACACTGGTGGATCCATAAGTGTGCTCAAAATATCCAGTATTGACGGGGGCCAAAGTAAAATCCCAGAGCAAATCCCTTCTGATATTGAAAAATTGACGTATCTTTCCTGAGAAAGAGAAGGAACTGCCTCCCCACAGTGGGTGACAGTGTTGGTTCAGTAGCCCAAGAAAAATGGACATCCCCTTCTGGATGGCAGAGAGAACATGAGCCTGATCCTACTACAAAAATACTCCTAAGGAGAAAGTCTTCAGAAACTTTGAAAAATGTGGGAGCGCCTCAAAAGGTCATGAAGCAAACCATTACAATGGATCTTTATTTGATCCAGACCTAGGATTCTTTTGTAATTCACACATTATTCAGAAACAAGCTGTGTATGACAAGAAATTAAAGAGGAAAAGAAACTTTGTGCTCTTTACAAATACGGTCCAAGTAAAAAAACATACAAACAGATTGCAAAACACATTTAAGTTCAGAAGATGCAGACTTCCAGAGAGACATGCAGATAGAGACTTGCAAAATAAAAGTACTTTTCTTGGGTAATTATCTTAATTGGCTCCCTTTTTTTTTTTTTTTAAGATCAACTTGTGGGGTTTTTTGTGATTTTTTTTCTATTCAGTCTTCTTCCATAGATTTGGAAAATGACTTTTTAGAACACAGTGCTTTTAAATTTAATACAATTTTCTGGATTTGTGTTTCCAGGCCAATGTATGGGTTATGTCCTTTTTTTGTCTAGTTTCTCAATTGCCTGAAATAATGTATTATGTCATAGATGCCCAGTGAAATAAAAGGTTTGGGAGTCACCACTGGAAGAAGCAAGATGCATATGAAAGCTTAAGTTCAGCCACCTTCACTTTTCCTGAAGCTTAAAAGGCTGAACTTTGTTTGATGATGAAAGCTATTAAGAAGATGCCACCTTTCTACTGAGATACCAAACCACCAACCTAAGAAGTTATTAAAACTATACTTGTCACAAGAGTATAACTCATTTCCTCATCAATTTGAGCATTCTTGCTTATTCACTGTATATTTAATGGAATGTAAAGACTATTGGAAAATGTTTTGGCTTCTTTCCTTCTATTTAGTTTTGAGTTTCTCACTGTAGTTTATCAAAACCTTAACTTTCTAGCAAAACTATTTTATAATTCTAGTTAAATTAGGCATTCTCCAACATTGCAATTGGCTATGTGGTGTGCTTGTTACCACAAACTGCTTCAGATGCGCACACACTTCAGTGTGAGCAAAGGATTAGTAAGATTTTTATTGAGGAGACATTTTTACATTCATTTAAACTGAAATTCTTTAGGGATTCTAGAGGCAGATGTTATATGAATACTTGCATGTAAGTTACATGCACGAATACTTGCATGTAACTGGCTGGACGGCTGGGCCCAGAGAGTTGTGATGAATGGAGTTGAATCCAGTTGGCGGCCGGTCACGAGCGGCGTTCCCCAGGGCTCAGTTCTGGGGCCGGTCTTGTTCAATATCTTTATCAATGATCTGGACAAAGGGATCGAGTGCACCCTCAGTAAGTTTGCAGACGACACCA
>NW_008824053.1:8685475-8698860 GCF_000699105.1 Pygoscelis adeliae | reverse complement strand
TTGTTTAGCCTGGAGAAAAGGAGGCTGAGGGGAGACCTCATCGCTCTCTACAACTGCCTGAAAGGAGGTTGTAGCGAGGTGGGTGTCGGTCTCTTCTCCCAAGTAACAAGCGATAGGACGAGAGGAAATGGCCTCAAGCTGCACCAGGGGAGGTTTAGATTGGACGTGAGGAAAAATTGCTGAAAGAGTGGTTAAACATTGGAACAGGCTGCCCAGGGAAGTGGTTGAGTCGCCATCCCTGGAAGTATTTAAAACATGTGTATATGAGGCGCTTAGGGACATGGTTTAGTGGGCTTGGTGGTGTTGGGTTGACGGTTGGACTCGATGATCCTGGAGGTCTCTTCCAACCTTAAAGATTCTATGATTCTATGATTCTATGATTTTCTTTTAAATATATTTGGACCAAGATTACAAGAGAGGCCATTTTTATTTTGCAATGATTGTTGCAATTCTTATTATTTTTAATTCAGACAATCTCAAACAGTGTCTTATAAATCACAAAGGTCATCAGAACCTCCTACTTCACTTTCTAGTAGCATCTTTGGATACCACTAACTTCTCTCACTCATCACAACATCTGTAAATCTTCACTAGATTTTAAATAAATGTAAATTAGTTTCACAGAACTCAGTTTAGGTAAGAGGAAATTTTTCACGGTCCCATATTAATAACCACAACAACTGATGACAAGAGTATTTCAGTTCTCATGAAATTTCTGTAAAAAAGCAACACATTCTACAGACCTGTTTTTAGAAAGCTATAAGAAAAAATAGACAATGTAAATGAAATGTTAAGTCCTTTTAATCTTTCAGCAGACTACTATAAACAATACTGCTTCCTAAAATATACTTATTGTCATTATATCTATTGAAGCCCATTATTCATGTAGTAACAATGCTATTTTTCTTGCTGCATGTATCCTTTAAACTTCTCTGGGGATATGTGTTTCATTCCAAGTATGACCACAGATTTTATATTAATAAAACGGACTTAGCTTTGTCTATATATCTTCCCCATCATGTAAATTTTCCTTCCACTGGTATCCATTTAACCATTTCATGCCTTCAAATCTTAAAGTATGTCTTCTTTCATTCTGTTTACAGAATTCTATGCCTTAGACCAGAAAAGTGTAATGGAAATCAAACCTCCCATTTACATTTGATATCAATGCTATTTTCCAGACCAAGAATAGATTATTCGCCCACCACTATGAGAGCCCTGATCTAAAGAAATATGTATAGGCATATAAAGAAGATGGAAAGTCAGCACAGGTGTATACCTTCAAGTTGAAAAGCAAAAGTTCTTTGTGAAATGTCTGGCTGCAGCTGAGATGGCTGTGTCAGGATTATAGATAAGAGGATAAAATCCTTCAAGTATGTTAGTAGTTCTAATGATTCAAGTGGTAACTTGCAGAGCCGGTTTTCATTCAACAGAGTCGTTGGTCTCATTCTGGCTTTGTTAATCATTTACTGTATGGTTATGGAAATATCAGATTCCCTGTATACCAGTCAGAAAATGCATACCATTTTATTTATAACAGTGTTTTTACAAGGCTCACTTAATTACAGCCAGATTCTGACGATGTATTGAGTACCCCCAATGAGTTTATTGAGTACTTCCAGTGACCCCTTGTAGGAAAAGGTGCTATTAGCATTAGGAAAAATGGCTCAATTGATTCCTCAGTGTTTAGGAGATCATTTGAAATCCCCAGGTGCTAGATAAATGCAAAGTTCTATGTCTGTTATGTCTAACTCATACGGACTATGAGAAAACAATTATCATGCAAAGGGGTTCACTGGCATGCACCCTGCCTCCCAGTGGCTTCATTAGATCCCTGTGTGGGAGCAAGAGGCTGTAATTTGCAGATCCCTCTGAAGAACTGGGTCTTTACAAGGTAATCTCAGCATACATCATGTTTTCACCAATGAGTTTGATGGAACATAAAACAAAATTGTGGTGACAAGCAAATCCATCAATGGCACACCCAGTAGATTCCAATTACGTTAATTAGAGTAGACTTTCTAATGAGTGGAATGTCAAACACTGGATCCGTGCCCAATGCTAATCATTCATTCATTTTGCTGCTAGTTCTAATTCATATTATGCCAAGGAGGTTTCATGCATTCTGACACCAAACTATGAGCAAAGTGCTTCTGCTTTAGAAATAGAAATAGAAGTACAAGCACAAGTTTGACATACTAATTAAATGTGTCAGGGTGCAAGACATATTGCTAAATGTCATTCTGTCCCTATAAATGCAGGCATCAGCCAAAGCACAGAAAGGGTGTAAAGCAGTATTTATAATAATTCCACAGCACAAACAAGACAGTGACAGTAACTACCCTGTTATTCTGAGAAGTCTACTGCAGTGGCATCCAAATAATAAGGACAAATCTTGGAGGTAAACCTATTACGTTAAAAGGGTGCTGAAGTAGCAGGGTGTATCTGAGTATACCAAAGCCAGGGAGTGATAACTGCATGAATACTAACCTGATATTCAGCTAAATGCTTTTTATATAATCTAAGAAAGAGAGTTCCAGAAAGATCCACTCCAGAAATATAGACTGCTTGCATTCAGGGGAAATATTCACCTGCACCAATAGCTTTAAGACAGAAAAAGTTAGCTGTCATCTGCTGATAATTAAGCATGTTTGAGCTTATTTTGTATTAGCTTCAACGACTGATGAGGATGGATGTGCACTAGGGCACCCAGCTGTGCACTGGAAAGGCAGAAGCACAGACACACATCCATCTTTTCTGATGGTTCAGCTGCAAGGACAGGAGCCTTCCCCAGGGCGGGAAGAGGGTAGAATCCCAATTCACTGCAGGTACTCTATCCAGACTCTTAACTCTTGAGTTCACTTTTTGTGTTTGCCACCTATTTATTGCACAGCAACTAACTAGCTGCATTTTCAAGCTCAGACGCAGAAAATTATGCCTTCAAATCCATGCTCAGGGTACACGGGTGCACAGGTGATGAGTATCTTCAATATGGTGTGAAAGGAAGCTGTTCGATGCTTCTACAGCCTTGAATGAGCAGTTGGGTATTGATTTGCTTCTCATATGCAGTTTTAGGTACCCCAACCTGTTAACACTGAATTAGAGACACAGTTTTAACTTAAGCAGTATATATGTGATCTATACTTGTCTGTCTGGAAGGAAGCTGAAGCTAGATGTTATGTCAAGTTTACTACAGATTAAAGTAATAGTCTCTAGTTGCTCTGTAGATACTCTCCTGATTAATTGTGTTCACAGAGCTCTGGTTCCTCAGCTTCTACCCTCTCGCGTGTTGATGTTAACAGTACCAAGCAAGATGGAAAGTGAATCAGTGACTGCTCTGAGTAAGGTGATATCCCAAGACACTATAACTACAGTAATGTCTAAATATTTATCAGACACAAGACCTAACAGAATAAATTCCTGGTATCAGCTGTGTAATTTTATTTAATAAAAAAAAAAAAAAAGTCTTTTAAAAGGTATTTAAGATCCCTGGAGGTGCTAAGAAAAACTTCAAGCTGTAATGGCTTTTCAAACTTATGCTTATTATGTAAATCATTATACAGTGAATGAGAATAACCATTCTGTCTAAATTTATGGATGGATTAACTGTTTTGTATGAAATAAAAATCTGCCTGAACTACAATCCATGCCTTTTTCAGGTTTGCCTACTTTTTATCTGTTTATTTAACTTGGACAATGTATCATACAGGCACAAAAATATCCTTAACCTCTTGACTTCATAATAAAAAGGACGGATGCCTAAATGAGATCTCTCACTAAAAAATTCACAAGCAAATGATTTGAAGGATATTAGAGGAATAACAAAAGTGATAAACAGAGCTTGAAATGTTTTTAAACAAAAAAAAAGGGAGTAAAGATAATTTCTAAAGAGTTGTTTTTCATTTCCCTGTTTTTCAGCCACAATAATTCAAACATTTTGTTTTCTTTTAGCTTTCCAGACTTTCCTTTTAAACATACTTTTTAAACTGGAAAAAGAAGAGGAAAAGTAAAATGGAACCTTTCATACCTAATAAGATTGTAAAGAGTTAAAAGATTCTTGGTCTATATTAATAATGACAGCAATGGAATGTCACAAACGAATTGGCTAGCTCTATATTTGACATATATAGACAGAAAATTTGGAAGGCCAATATTTCGTGAGATTTCAAACTTCTGTTCAGACATATACCTTTGGGGAAAGTTTCCAGGTTTTCAGATATTTATTTGGGCCCTTTTGCGGTTCATTTACTGCTATCTCAAAAATTCTTAAGTATAACGTAGAGCTTTGATCTGTAACTTACAGGCCTGAAGTAAATGATGCTACTCAGTCACTGTAAAGCCATAAGTAGATAATCAGGAATCAGGTGAACAGGCATTCAACTCATCTGAACTCATAAAAGCCAATTTTGAATAGCATGCACAGTGCCATTCTGCTGAAGGTCAAATTCTGACTGATGCAGGAAAGTGCATGAAGTCCATAAAGCGCAGCAGCACTGTTGAAGAAGATCATCAAGTTCACCACATACGCTGCTGTAGTTTTGCAGCGTGTTTCGGGTATTAGAAGACTATGCACTCCTCTTTCTTTCATGGCACATACTGGGAAGCTTAGAGTCCACACAGCTACAGCATCCCAGCATAGGTTGAAAAAGAAATGGAAAGAAGCAGGAAAGTTTCTTGGGTTTCCTCTCGCCCATAATATGGTTGATCCTCGAGACGTGCCATGACTCCTCCTCACACGTGATTGTCTGAACTTCAGTTCTGATGGGATTGATAAAAGTTTGACAAATCACAAGAGTCATTCCAGAGGGATAAATACCCTAGGAATTTATTTATTTATTTTGTGTAGGTACTAACAAGGAGCAGAGGTTATGTTTTGGCTTTTCCTTTCTTTTGAAGTTATTAGTTATTTTCCATATGCTATTTTGTTGCCAGATCCCTTCCTTTTCTGTCTTCCCTTCTTTCTATTGCACGTCTATGATATCTGTCCTCCCTTGAACGGACCTGCCTTCTTTTAGATCTTTTCAAAATTTTTTCTTCTGTACAGATGAATTACTGCAAAAAGGAAAATGGAACATACTAAATAATATTCCAAGGGACCAAACTTCCTGAAAAGTGATGTGCAACTTTAAGGAGTTGCAGTGGCTTTTTCTCTGAATTTGAACTGGTATGGAGGCAGAATTTGATTACAACAATAATCAGTTCAAATTAAGCAGGTTTTCTATTCCTTTTTACAGGAACAAATAATCCTTTGTAGAACACATTGACAAGTGAGGTTAGAAATCAAACTGAAGGTATTAATAAAAATGGCCAGCAGACTTTGTACTAGTAGAAATTAGTGTATTTTTACTGGATCAGTGGAGAGATGTCAAAATCACATGAGGATCTTACCAGACATTTTAAAACCATCCATTAAGAAAATCATCATTATCATCAATCAATTATCATCAACAATTAAGAATAAAATTTTAGTAGTTTCTACAGTGAAGTCTATTTGAAAGGTATGATTATAACATCTTACTGCAATTTTTCCTATTATTAATCCATTGATAAGTCTAAAAAGTTCTTTAAACTTTCAATTTATTCTTCTTCTTTTTATATAATTTAATTCATGTTATTTGTAAGATTACATTAATCATAGTGAAGCATTATAATTCAAAGCAAATTTCATTCACTTGCATTTTGCAAAGATTGAAAGAAGTATATCACATAAAAATTTGTTTCAAATGTTTTGGTAAATGAAGGATTAAATCAGTGATTGCTTAGGTGCTCCATCTATTGCATTTAATTTATACTTATTGACTTTGATGCATCACATAGTGCTTTACATTCAGATTTCAAACTACTATTGCAGCCTGAAAAGTTCATCTTTTCATGGTGATATCTTCATTACCTAGAAGCTACCACTTTGGTTGACATTTCAAGGATCAGGTCAGCAGCCTCCCCAGATAAATTCAGAAGCTAGTACACTCTGCTAAAAAGTCATGCTTCCTCAGAAACTGCTGCTAATAGACATATCAAATACACTGGATGATTTGTAATACATGCAAGGATCAGTGGGTCACATTAAATAAAAGTAGATTTAGTAAAATTGTGTAGCCTACACTGTACCATAAATTATTAAAATTAATGAACCTGATCCCCTCTGCAGATTACTCCATGGCTGACACCGGTATAATTTCATTGATATTAATGATTCACTTCCAGTTTCACAGTGATGTAAAACTGGAATAATAGCATGATGATTCAGGTCTAATACTGTTAAATTAGCTGCACCATTTACATTAACAGATGGCAGGCAAATATGTCTTCCTTCGTTCATTCAACCCAGGTGATTAGGGAGTTCTTTTTTCTGTCCACTATTATATGGCACATTAATCTATATGTTTCAAATGCACCCATGTAACAGCTTTTGGATCCTGATCTTCAGAAATGTAATTTTAGTATGGTGAGAATAATTAGAGATTGAAGGCTGGGATGGAGGTTGTGTCAGAAATGGAATGAAAGGTGTAACCTGAGCTATAACACAAACACTTCTGCCCTCTCGGGGATATTTTCCTATCCTGGTGCATGCCTTTGGTCTCAAATATTGTTAATGAACTGACCAGCCTTTCACTGGGCCATTGCACTCTGTGGGATAGGCTTAGGGCTCTGCCATTGGATGGCACAAGCCCGTCTGACCATGCTTGATGGAGGTTCTCCTCTAGGCCAAATGGAATAAACAGATCTAAATTTACCTCCACTTGCTGCTTTGAAATTCAGTGAGTGAAAGAGCAACACTGTCAGAGTGCACTGATGGTTAAGCTATTACACAAGATAAATCTAATTAACTCATTGCAATATTCTGATCATGGGGGGGGGGTTCACTTAAATACATACAAGCCATGTGTTTAGCTTTGAAAATTTAAATAAGAAAGAAATATGATGCTCATGCTTCTGTTACTTGTCCACACCATAGCTGTTCAACATGCCTAAAAAT
The DNA here is from genome assembly GCF_000699105.1 of Pygoscelis adeliae. Taxonomy (NCBI): domain Eukaryota; kingdom Metazoa; phylum Chordata; class Aves; order Sphenisciformes; family Spheniscidae; genus Pygoscelis; species Pygoscelis adeliae. The sequence continues at coordinate 8,691,884 of NW_008824053.1, read as the reverse complement.
GTATTTTATATGCAAAAAGCCTTGTGACTGAATATAGCTTTTAATGTGAGTGCTTTTGACAGATAGCTTTGCTTTTGACACACTCTAGTTCTTTGAGGTTGCAGTATTTTTACTGAAGAGAATAGCTTTAAATCAACAAACAAATACTGTTACCTAGAATGATTTTATTCTTATCCTTGTTATTTCGTTAACATATATTAAAGTCAAATGGAGAAAAGTCTTTATATTGTAAATACTGAAAAAGCTATGCAGCCAAAATCAGTACCTTTTTAATAATACATTGCTTTGAAACATGGCTAGTCTGAAATATATTTCCCAGTATATAAACATTGAAAAAGATAGTTTTCTTCAAAACATGGTACAAATGTGTACACAAATACTTATAGTTTAAACCTGACCATTGGAACTGCAATCATTGGAATGTTTGCACAGAACATTTCCTTTTTTGTACTTCCAGGTGTATAAATACACTACGGTCATCCAAATCTGAGGCTTACAAAGGAATACGGCTTGCTCAGTGAACAATTTATGTTCTGCAAGTTGGGCACTTTTAGAGCACCTAAGTACTTGAAAGACTACCAAATAGTAATGGACCTTCAGTGAAACCAATTGGAAAGATCACCTTTGATTAATTTAGGTTTCGTTATGTAATAATGGAGTCGCAGTTAAATTTCAACATTTCATGAGAATACGGAAACTTATTATACCATTCAGAGTAATTGGTTAAAAACATTTTCACTCTAAAATATTCCTGAAGTTCTGAATGTGGTGAATTAAAACTTTTTCCTTTCTCCCCTGCTCTTTGGCTAACTTTTCTAGTTACTGTTAAGTTTGTATTATTGTTCATTATTTGAATATTTATGTTTATCTTTCTCATACAACTATGGTATTTGTTGGATGTCAGAAAAGCATAGTGCAGTAACACTTTCGTCGTAATACAGGCATTGAATAGATGTGCTGTTATGCAGAATTCTAAATAGGTTCTGTTGCCAGTTTAGCAAGTGGAGCAGTGCAACACTGCAACTGCTACAGTTTTCCCATCTTCTTCCCACCCATTATATTCTCAAGTTTGTTTCAAGCAAAAGTAAGTAAACTTTTGTTTACAGACAAGTTTGGTATAGCTCTTGTTAGTAGCTTTATTAGTGTCGGGACAATTTCCATTTTTTTCATTTGCACTTTTGTTGTCTTTGAATGTCATGGGGACTAGCCTCACTCCAAGCATAAGCAGATGCAGCAAGTGAAAGGCCGTGGGTTTGAACTGCTGGTGAAACAGCTGACACTAGAGCAAATAACTATGATGACGTGATGATAGATAGCATGGTATTAAACTGGCGCTTGATTGCATGTGGTTGAAATATGAAAGAGGATTTTTATGTGGGAAAATCATTATCCAGAAGAGATAGAGTGGTTTATTATGTCCAGACTTGAATAGTTCTTCACCAAGAACGATGCTGCAGATATGTTGCTGGCACAGTAGCACACAAATTTATTTCTTTGCTAATAAAGAGCCTTTGTGTTTTGTTGTTGGGGTTTTTTATTATTTGAAGCATCATTATCAGTATGTAAAAGGAATGACTATGTTTTAGACTTCCTTTTGCTGATAAATTGTTTTATTTTTTCCATTCATAAGTTGCAGTACCTGAATTTATATGTAAATAGAAAAACCTCACTCGATATATAATAAAATATAATTAAAATCACTTAACAAAACCAAGAAAAAATAAAATTTTCCAAAAAGAAAAGGAAACAACACATTTCCTGTAATTTGAGCTATGATCTTATTTCTCCTTCAAAAAGATGAAAAGAATACTTTTTAACACTCCCTAGAAGTCAACACTTGGCCTCTGTCAGAGCAAGGGAGGAAGCAGATTCCAAAGGTAAAGAAATACAAGGGGTTTGCTGGAAAAGGGTTCCCCCTGCAATATCTTGTCATCACCCTTTCATTAAAAAACGCTATTATGATATAATATTTTTTTTAATTTAACTTAATCATTATATACTTGTCTTATGCCTCCAAGAATAACTTTTAAATGTTTCCCCTCTTCTGATAATCCATTTCTTTAAATTTGGGACACCATGAAATAACTTCAATTAGGTACTTGCAGTTTTAGCTGATTGATCTCATGCGACGTCATGTAACCTGAAGCACGTGTTGTGTCTCATTTAAAAAAATCCTTCTTTCCTAGAAGCATGTAGCAGCTGGCATTGATAGCAAAACATCTGTACTCCACCCAGGAGTCAGTGGCTATGCCACTCTCGGAATTAGTGTGTTAAGCACATTCCCTGTTCCTGTGCGTGCATGTTTATGTTATAAACTAGCTCGATAAATGTATAAAATAGTCACTTCACAAGTATGAATTTGACTATCCAAAACCCCTGAGTTTTGTACCTTTCATTTGGAATGTATTTTAAAAGGCCAATGGCATTGAATGAAGGACTTTGCAAAGCTTCTTTCAAAGTAGAACCATTTTCATTAAGATTTGATCTGCTGCTGGAGGTGTTTTCTTCTGTTTAAATAGATAAATCTAATAAAAATGAACTTAGGATATTTGCAATGTTCTTGACTCATTTTTCACCGATGGAAGATAGAGACTAGAAGGCCTATAGTGATATCTTGCTCCATAGCTCACAGAAGTTTTGAAACCTGTTTAATCCTTAAGTTTGTTCTATGCTCTTTTTCTCAGCACAGCTTTGCTTTCAACATTTGCCTTCTTGACAGATTCTCCAAGACATTACATCATTTTATGCAACACAGAACATGCAACCTAGGGGTGCCCATAAACCCCCTTTGATTACCTTCATGCAAGGTACAAACTAGTGTTATAAGTCATTTAGTTTGCATTGTCTGCTATGTTATGAACATCCATTTAGTGATTCCATTGCATAGCCTGTATACATCTATTCCATCTGAAGTAATAAAACTCTAAGAGAACAAAATAGGGAGTTTTTTCCTCTTATTATAAATCAAAATAAATAAAAATTCTGCCATAATTGAGAGCTGTACATCTTTAGGCAGTTCCTTTCAGTAACAGCATTTTGATTAGGGTTACATATACCCCAACCCTTCTCAAGGGAACATCTTATTAGAATAAGAATGAATAATGTGACTGCTGTCCTGAAAGGAAAAGTCACGTAAACTGACAGTACTGTGCCTTTCTGTCTTTTAGATTCTAATGCAGTTTAAAGTCAAATTCCAGTCAGAGATAATGCTCCATCTTTGGTAGTAATGTCATTCGGGGGGGGGGATTAAAAAATAGTATTTTGAATATAATTCACTAATACTCATGCCAAAGCAACTGTGTATTGTGGAGAAGCTGGAGAGAAAGAGTTAGGCTGAGATTCAAAGACACTTAATTCAAGTGACCTCTTCATAACAGAAAACAACTGGCTAGTATAAATGTTTCATGATTTACTTGTGTATGATGACTGAAAGTTACTTGAGTATAAAAGGGGATACTTCATCCTCTTCTAAGATGAAGATAGAAATACACTCAACAGCAGACCAATTATGATGATATTCAGGTATTTTGAAGTCTGTTGAATAGGAAACATTGAGCTGCACTTGTGTGATGATTAGCTTAATTGAGTTCTACTAGCAAATGTAGTACTTAACTTCAATCAATGCAGAGGTTAGGCAAAGTAAGTTTACTGTATTGATGGATTTCATAAGGGATATATGGAGCCATCTGGAAAGAGGTCACTCTTATGAACCTGCTGAAAGAGCTGGCACTTCGGATTTCATAGAAAGTATGAAACCATACTATGAAGTCTATGAACCATAGACTTCATCAGATTACTATACCTGAATCGTGAGACAGCTGCATACTCTCAATCTTACCTTACTTACAGAGTGCAGCATGCAATTACTTGCAAACAACTATTGATTCTGTTAAAAATAGATAGGAATCTATTACAGGGGAGACTGCTGCTTCTAGTGTTCAGAAACATTTTATTGCCTTCCTGTTGAAATAGTGATGTCTTGCTCCAGGAAAATTATAAGCCTAGGGGAAAAAAATGTATCCTATATCTTTGGGGAAAAAGGTCTGGGCACTGCATCACTATTAGAGAGATTCAAGATCAAAATTATGGGCTAATATCTGAAAATGGGAATCCCAGGCAGCTGAGAATCTAGAAGAAACAACAGGGCAGTTTAAATGTTTAACTGCTTAAAAGTTATGTACATGCAGCTGGTCCGCGTCAAGCTATTGGGAGCTATGAAACAGTACGTCTTTGTAAGACAAAAAGACAGGGAAAAGGAGATATCTATGCTAAAGCTATCATCATTATTAATCATTCATATAATTACATTTTCCTTTAGATTGTTTATTCATTTTGTACCGAGTAGTTCATAGTATTGTTTCTGTAGTTAACACATGCTTGGAATAATAATTAATAAATCCCATGGCTAAGTGTTGTTTTGCAGATTTTGTCTTATATTAGACACTTAAGTGCACTGCATTTTATCACTTCCTAAATACATATGATTTTGCATCTGGTGCAATTTTCAAATTATATCCTGTGCAGAGTCAGGTTAGATCAGTATTTAGATGCCAAACATATAAGGAACCATTAGAAAGTCATCTAGAAAGAACTAATTTTATTATCAGAAGTTATTTTTCCTGTCACCAGTGTGCTGCCCAAGCACACTGCCAGGAGATGCAGTGCTTTCTTCTTGCAATCTTTGTCTTCTCTATAAGACACATCCAAAGTCAGGCTCTAGGCCACTCCACTTTGGAGTCAAGCTAAGCTTCCTCTTTAACAATAACAGGATGCCAATGATCATAAAAGCTGAATCTGTCAAACCAGTTACTGTGGTCAAATGTTATATAGCTCATTCTGGAACAAGAGGGAAAGAAGCTCATGTGTACCACTGGGAAAGGCAAATACAGGCTTTCTCTGCTATCGAGTACTCCTTCTAGGTCAAGCACAGGGTGAAGTTGTAATTCCCAACTAGAAGGCACAGAAACTTGAGCTCCTCACCCAGAAAGGTTCTTTTCTTTTTAATTTTTTTTTTTTTCAGTTTATGGTTATGAAAAGAGCTGAAGAAATCTCTTGATCATACATGCTAGATTGTAAAGTATTACATTAATAACATCATAAACATTTGATTGAGCTCAACCTGAGGGACACCGTTCAGATATTCATAAGGTCCAGTAAGATGAGCAACGGGAAGACAAAAAGACAGGATAGAGTTAGAGAGAGACTTCAAATTAGTCAGCTAAGTTCAAGAGCGATTACAACATGAAAGCAGGTATAGTAGCCAAAAATGAAAGCTTTATACATGTCAGTTAACACTGTAAATTGTATTAACATGCACAGACTGGGGTTAAAGTATTTACACACTTCAATTGAGAAACATTGCTACTTTCCTAAAGAGTGCAGAATAACTTTACTCTTCTGCTTAACATTAATCCAGTTTATATAAACTGCATACATACATGATTTTTCTCTAAAAATTCAAATACAGCATTTTTGAAGGAAATAGGTTCATTGGAGTGGCAAGAGCTGCAAATAAAAGGAGACAGAAATCAGAAATAGATGAAAACACAGATATTGCTACATCAGCAAACAGAGAAGTGCCAGCAAATCCGGCTAATCAGAAGAGTCATCTTTGTATCTAAAAGACTAAATGTAGGTGTTTTGATGTATTTAGATGCTATGTGTAATGACACAATGGAATCTTGGATTCTTCTTGAAAATGAAAAGTAGAATTTGGCACAATTAATTGATTAAGCATCTTCTAAATAAAATATATAAAATGTAGTAAGATTATGAAATCCATACAGTAAGTTTGTTCTTCAAAATGCAAATGTTTTGTCTGCCATTTGGTTCTGAATTAGAATTTTGTGTTTCAAATAGGTTGATGGTTGCAAGAGAACTTGACAATTTCAGACACAATGGAAACTTCCTATGGCACAAGGATGCAGAGAGAACTTCACTCTCTGCGCAAGTGAGTGAAATACCTTTGTATAACCCACTTCACAGGCTACAAAAATTTGCTGCCATAGTTCTTGTGGGACTAAAAATATAGCACATCTTAGACACAGAGAAAACCCCCAAAACTGGATACATGTGGCACCGTGAGAAGAGGCATTTCTATTCTTTAAGCACAAACTCGCCTTTCAGTCGCTCTGAACTGCTTTTCAGCATTTCAGAAAGCCCACAACAACTGGCAGTTAACACGGAAGGAAAAAACACAGCCTGAGTACAATGTGCAGGCTTCGAAAATCAGAGAATCATAGAATCATAGAATCATAGAATCATTAAGGTTGGAAGAGACCTCCAAGATCATCGAGTCCAACCGTCAACCCAACACCACCAGGCCCACTAAACCATGTCCCTAAGCGCCTCATCTACCCGTCTTTTAAACACTTCCAGGGATGGTGACTCAACCACTTCCCTGGGCAGC
>NW_008824053.1:8634156-8685216 GCF_000699105.1 Pygoscelis adeliae | reverse complement strand
CATCTCAACATCCTTCTTGTAGCGAGGGGCCCAGAACTGAACACAGTATTCGAGGTGCGGCCGCACCAGTGCCGAGTACAGGGGCATGATCACTTCCCTAGTCCTGCTGGCCACACTATTTCTGATACAGGCCAGGATGCCGTTGGCCTTCTTAGCCGCCTGGGCACACTGCCGGCTCATGTTCAGCCGGCTGTCGACCAACACCCCCAGGTCCTTTTCCGCCAGACAGCTTTCCAGCCACTCTTCCCCAAGCCTGTAGCGCTGCATGGGGTTGTTGTGGCCGAAGTGCGGGACCTGGCACTTGGCCTTGTTGAATCTCATGCAGTTGGCCTCGGCCCATCGATCCAGCCTGTCCAGGTCCCTCTGCAGAGCCTTCCTACCCTCGAGCAGATCAACACTGCCGCCCAACTTGGTGTTGTCTGCAAACTTACTGAGGGTGCACTCAATCCCCTCATCCAGATCATTGATAAAGATATTAAACAGAACTGGCACCTTAATTACTTCTAAGATAACTACTTGCTTTAAAAAACGAAGTAAATGATGATGTGAAAAGGTGCTACTACATTATTATTTCAGTCTCAAAACAGAGGCTTGATCTAGCCATTTCATTAGCCTGTGAGACCGGGCTGAACTTTGCGTTAATCAGCTTCTTCAAAGCCTCCTTTTTTAGGTAAATGAAATTCCCTGTCCATTGGCTAAGGCAGGCAGGGTTTGTGTAGGACAATGCTTTTAAAGTTCCCTGCAAAACCAGGTCCTTTTAACTTCCAGATTTCCAACTTTTTTCAGTTCTTAGGCCTGCAACATTGTAGGTTTAATTTATGTTAATGAATGATTAGATTATGCTACTGTTGCCAGAGCACTTGATAAGTCTGCATTGTCCCTCTGTTCTGTGGATTAGCTGGGCACATTTAAACATTGTTTGCACTGATGTATAAACTTCTGTGCAGCTTTTAAGCAAGAAGATAGTGGCAAAAACTTTGACTATGTAGCAGACGGAGATCGAAGTACAACACATCAGTGGCAGGTTAGTCGGCACTGCTACACAGTGGAGAGAGAAAAGATTAAACGTTCTTCATTTGCTAGTTATGTTGGAGGCTGTTCACAAGTAGGAATAACCTTCAGGTGTCTCTTTTCAGTTTAACTCATTAATTAGTAGTCACATCTGTTTAATCTATTTGCATGTTCAGATTCTGTATTATATTGGTTTGCAACAATTTCCTCAGCCCTGTCACATCTAAGCTGTACTCACAGAATACAAAGTTATTCCATGAATGTTTTTTTAAGATTTCCATAGATCTCCCCATTCTTAGCTAGGAGGATAAAAATCAAGATGATGAAAAAAATCTGGAATAGAGAATTTTTAGTTCAAGTAAATAAAAGTCTCCACTGGGTTTTCTTTCTGTTATCCTCTATTTCTCAATTCATGTTAATTTCAAAAGTGGATCCCGTTTATTGTATTTTCACAGTGTTTTGTCCTGAACTTTTAAATAGAAGCCAGCAAGAGTTGTTATCCAGTCCAGCAGCTAGTGATCGATGACAGATATAGATTCAATTTGCCTGAGACAGGAAGAAAGGGAACCTGGATCTCCTACTTCCTCAGTTTTTTTAGCAAACATTAATATATTAAACTAAAAAAAAAAATCCTCCTCTGCCAGTGTTACAAGCACTTGTCAACGTTCATTTTATTTGAGCCAAATTCATTTATTTGTTTTATACTAAGAAAGAATTTAGCTGCAGTCTGTGAATATCTCTGATATGTAAAGCTTGGTATTTTCCCGTGTAATTCCATCCCACATCCTTCAATGAAATCCAAAAATTGTTGAGAGTTTTGCCACAGGTGTCTCTTGGGCTGTGATTTCAACCCTGTTTCATGTAACCCAAGATCCAGCAGCTGAATGCCCCTATAAACCCCCATTCCTGTGGCTCACTGTGGCAGTGCTGGGACTCCATGTGTGGGGTACTGTGAACGGGCACAAAACCTTGCAAGAATCACATTTTCCAAAGGTTCCAAGTAGCTTAGGAGCCTGAGTTTCATTTTCAAACACAATTAAACCACTAAGGAGCCTTTGATCCACAACTAATGGTCCCTGAGCCATTTAGGACAAAAAATATGAAAAAACCTTGGGCATGGCAATGCAACGTACCCTTCCTGTCCAAGCCCAATATCCTCCACATTTGGAGCTCATCCGAGAAGGAAGTGTGAGGTCAGAACCCCTCTTTTACACATTATTTACTTATTTATGCAGAATAAAATAGTTCAACATGACATGTTTAGAAACACCCAGTTGAGACAGTCCTGGGCTCAACAACAAGGAGTTTGTGATTTGGAAAATAAGCACCACCCCCACCTCCCACGGTAGTGTGTTAATTACATTGGCAGTCACATCAAAGACGTCACAAGCATAGGCATGCATGCACATGCAGACACGCACAAAGCCTATCAGTCCCCCAAATCTGACAGATTCCAGCATTTTGCAGTTCTCTCTCATATATTTTGAACACTTACTTAATATATCTTGCAGTTAAATACCTTGTTTTCTAAATATCTTAAACAAAGTACATCTTAAATGTGTTTTATAAACTGTGAAATGTATTATCTTGCAGTCTTTCTCTACTTAGAGACTTCTGGATTCTTATCTGTCTGTTTGTGTAAAGTATAAAACTTCTCTGGAAGACTATGGAAAAACCTCACTTTACAGCAGCAAAGAAAATGGTTGATGCTATGGATTGTGCCCTCCACATTTTTGCATATCTTAAAACACTCTAATTTTTCTTTCAGAGAATTCACAGCTCCATCTTCAGTAAATGAAACAAGAACTGCTTACTAATACTACTGACAATATTTGTTTGAGAAACCTAATTTAGTAATGTAAATGAAGTGGAAGTAGCTCTTAGCAAATATATCCCTTAAAGGCTTTAGAATGAGAGCTAGCCTATAGAAATAATATTTCTCTGTGGAATGACAGTTTTAAAATGACTGCAATGATTTGTAGGATAGGCTATTAAATTGTACTATTTATATACAATGGTTGCTCTCAACAGCCTCATGGCATGTATTTGCAAGCAATTACCCTTACTGTGGTATTTGCCATGTGCCATCAACTTAGCTTAGCATTACCTCTACCGGTAAGTAATACAGCTAGTGAACTCTTAGGTAAATGTTGAAAGGTTTCATTGTGGACCACCATGTGCAAAATAACTGAGAGTAGAAACAGATAATGCTGATGAGGTGTTTTAAGACTCCATTGACCTTATATCCCATTTCTTAACATTTTTCCAGTGATGTAAATAACAGTTGTTCTGTACCTCCTCTTCAATACTTACTCTGTTGGCACAGTTGTTGAATATTAAGAACACATGGCTCCCAGGCTTGGGGACAACTTCTGCTGTGGTATGCTTCAGGAAAACAGGTTGTTTCTTGCTGCCAGTCCAGGAAGGGTTTCCAATTGACTGTAAACTCAGAGTCCACCTATGTGCAGCAATAGAAACCTGAGACTCTTCAGTTTGCTTTATGGCACATATTATTATTCTGTGCACAGATTCACAGAGCAATGGTACAAGCTTTTTCTGGAAGGACATTATAATGTGAGTCCGCTACAGCCATGAATTTTATTAACTTTTTTGTTAGGAACTGCATTAAATGGCAACACTAATGCACAGATGAGCTCTGCAATGTTCCTATTCCAAGGCTGAGCAGATGGCTGTTTCGATGTGCGCTTGCTTTCATGTTCTCCATTTCATGCAGTGTCCCTTATCTTAGGCAACCCACTTATATTTATGCTGCCGGAGAGCCTTTAAACTTGCTGGAAGTTTATGGAGTAAAGGGACGGTATGGTGGAAAAGCCAGAGGGAAAATTCAGATAAGACTCTGGTTGTGCTTTCTTCTCTACTTGATTAACTCAGGAAGCTGTTTAGATTTCCAGTCTCTTTTGTGGTGATGGAGGAACTAATTTGGTAGGGAAAAGCCAGCTGAACCCTATTTCAAAACCAGAACAAACCAAGGGTCTAAAAATTTCCAGTAACACTCTCCTCCTTTCCCTCCCAACATAATTTTTGTTACTTTTTTTCCTTTTCCTTTTTACCTCTGTACAAAGACCCAATTTATATCTAACTGTAAAATAATTTCTGGAAGGAATAAACAATTCAAACAGTAGAGAACAATAAGAACTACAGGTGCACTGGTCCTTTGAAAAGTAAGTCACTGATGTTACACAAGTGAGGTATTCAAACTGAACCACTGAACCTTTAGAAGCCACTGTTCTGTTCCCATTGCAGCTGGTATTTTCCTTCTAATTTTCATTTAAATGCAGGCAGATCCAGATATTCACTCTTCTTCCCTTGACAGGCTTCTATTGCAGGTGGTGCAAAATGCCCAGCTTTTTTTTTTTTTTTTTTTTGGATCAGTCTCCAACCAGTGCTCTGACATGTTCCTCAATGATACATGGAATTATGGAGTTTTCCCATCCTCCATGTGGCCCAGCCCGCTCCCTGTTAGTGGACAACTTTACAGCAGGAAGCCTGTGGATGAGGAGCTGTTACTTTGCCTTATTACCCCAGCACCTGACTGATTGCTGTGACATGAAGTGGTCTGGTGCAACTTGCATACGCTGCCAACTTGTTAGGGCAGATGGAAGCTATGCAAGCGCTATGGGATGAGAGTGTTATGTAGCTCCCCAGAATCTGGTGTTAGTCAAAATGTGGAAATCCGCACAGGCTGCAGATTACTGGCAGTGTCTGGTTAAACTGTCTCCTGTTAGGATTTGAGAGTAGAACCTCAGCTGCAAGGAAATGAGATGCAAAAACCATGTTAAACCGTGTTATATATAAAGTATGCTTAAATGGTAAACAGTAATGCTTCACTTCCACCTGTGATCACTGTGCACTCCAAATATTGTACTTCAGTTCCTTATTATCCCAGTTGAAGAAGTAGTACAAGAATGCAATAATTATGAGATTCAACAGCCAGTGAGGAGCTAGTGAAGGAATCGGTTACCAGCTCTGGATCCTACTATGTTTCAGTTTAACTCTAAAGATACTCAAGAAAGACATGCGTCTTTCACTGGAATGGGTGTCCACAGCTCTCACCAGCTTTCTTATGCCATTAAGACATTATATTGAGGAGAAGAAAATTTTCAGATATGCAGAAAGGAATATGGAGCAAATCATCAGTAAACAGCGCCTAACTCCCTTTGCCTTAAACACTTCTCCAGCTTGAACTCCAGCCCACGAGCAGTTGTTGACTGTCATTTGGCTTTTATTTTTCTTTAAGCATCAAACTCCCAATGTCTCTTTATCCATTCTGACACTCATGATCCTCTCAGTCACACATACCTACTCCCCTTCGCTTCACTTCCTGTTATTTCATACAGATAAAAAAGAAAAAGATTCACATCTTGTTGAGGTCTGGAGAAATTAAACAACTTGCTCAAGTTATGAAAAGAAACTGATAGAAAAGCTGAGGCAAGAGTCTAGGACCTGTGCCATAATCTCCATTTCAATTTCTCTCCCTGACATACATGTATATCATATGTCATCAATATGCATAAATACTTTCTTTTATTTTAATTTTGAAATGCTAATTTACTGTTTTAGTATGGCAGGGTTTCAAATGATCTTTTTCTAGCTGAACATCATGGATATGAGCATTAGTTGCACAGTAAGAACAGACTGAAAGGGCTAAAGGCAGTGCCAGGGAATCAAAACTAACACCCATTATGATCCATATCCCTTTCTATATAAGAGGGAGAGTTTTTTATATGAGCTAAACTCCTTGAGGTCTTGTTCAGACATGAAACCCAATCAGCCGAAAGTAGCAGGGGCAGTAATGCCATATATTTCCAAAACTCCCTACAGCTGGTTGCGCACCCTTTGTATCACACATACCCAAGCTTTCACAACCTAATTTAGCCTCTTTTTCATTTTAATATTTTTAAATCCAACTAGAAAAATTGTATCATCTATGCACAGCGGGATGTCCCATTATATGTGAAATAAGCTTTACTGGTATTACAGAAATGACAAGTTCATTCTTGACTCTATGTACAAAGCATAATTCAGTTCCATAAAGCTTATTGCATTCAGATAACCCAATAGCATATGTGAGCCTTATGTTATTCTGCCCTTTCACAACATTTACAAACTGATACATATCTTTTCAAGAGGATAAATGTTTTCCTAAGTCAAAAAAATGTCAGCTTTAGCTTGGACTGCATTAGCTCTATTCAGTTCTTCAAATACACACCAGGTTAATGAAGACTAAACCGTGGTGGGCTATGCTTTTTGATAAATATTGAAGTGCTCTTTGATCCTGATAACCCAGAAATGTTCAGCATGAGTGAGTTTTCACGGTCAGCATGCAATGATTTTGATATTTGACTTAATCTGTAGCCCAGTGTGGTTTATTTTCCTTATCTGGATGGTGTGCTTAGAACAAGAAAAGACGGAGAAATTAAAAACAGCGCAGTAGTAGTGTTCAAAAGCCTTTTTTCTTTTTTTCCTGTTTTGCAAGAATTCTGAGTCAAGTTGACCCATGGCTTAAAGACATCTCTATACACAAGTCTTTGCAAACAAAAATGCACTGCGATGCCCCTCCTTATGCTGGACAAACTATCTCCACTTTTGCACTAGAGACTACAGTTCAGCTTTTCATTCACTCAGTGGCTTTGTATCAGACTGGGAATTAATAATAACAATATTTTGTGCTTGTATCAGTGCTTCTATAGCACCTTTTCATCCCAGGCTCTCAAAGCACTTTACAAACATTAATTAATTAAGTCTCACAACAGCCCTGTGAGGCAAGGAGCTATTAGGTGAAATAATTCCTTTCAGTTTCTTGCCTTTGCCATAGGGAAAAGAACTGGCATAAAGAGCTTAGTATGTGCCAAAAAATATAGCCTAGAAATAATGCTGGCAGGGCTGTATGTCTCATCACTGCAGGAAGCAAGTACTCAAAATCCTTATGCATTAGCAGAACAAGGAGCAGTACCACAATCTATGAGCTGATGGAGAGGCAGGAGCCAGTAGTCTTCACTAGCTGAGCATGGAGCCTTTGTAGGCATACCGGTTATTATTTTAACCATAAGAAATAAAAAGTGAGAGCTTGCCTGTTAACTTTTCTAATGCTCTTGTGGGACCTTAGTAACAACACATGACTCCTCAAACGGCAGTTAAGGCCAACTGGTACATAACTGAAAAGAACGAGAGTTGCCGCATCTCCAGGCATGAAGAATTACCAACACAAGCTGAAGTTGTTTCCTGGATCTGATAAAATTAGCAGTAACCAGGTTATTATACAGACAAGCCAAACATGAAAGAACACAAAGATAAAACATGACGGATAAACATGTGACAAAATATTGTTTAAAAAATGAACACTAATGTTTCAGGCAATGAGTTCAGATGCTGAAGCACAAAACCTCAAAAATAATACAGTGATCTTGATGTCTCATTTAGGGGCACATTTGGTGGTTTCAGGTTTTTTTGCCATTCTAAAGGGGCAGACAGGGGAAACAAACTTAGAGCTTACAAAGAAAAAATACACTTATAGCTTGCAAAAAAAACCCCTCTAAACTTAGACTTGTAGCTTGTTAAAAAAAATGCCATCTGAATTCAATGTTTAGCCAAGCACTGTTTATCAGGGTTTCATTCTGTGCAATAAGAACATAAATGGTTTCTTTTTTCCCGGGGCCAGATTTGGATCACTAACTTGAGTTGGGCCTGAGGGAGAAACACAGCATGTATGATGAGCTGATTAATTACCAGAAATCAAATGCCTTGCAGTCAGGAGCAATGTGCTTGAAAGAAAGTACTAGTACTATAAAAGTGGAGCATATCTACATGCATGCATGGCCAGGCAAGAACACTATGGGGATTAGGTTTCACTGTAGCCTGAAACAAAGGATTTAGGAATGATTGTTTATCCTTGACAGTGTGACCTGTGCCAGTCTTTATTAACAAGGGCTTTCAGCATATGACATTTAAAGTAACAGAACCTTCTTAAATAAACCTCAGAATTTTACCTTTTTAAAACATCACTAGGGTTTCAGTGCTTTTCAGAAACCATGGCAGTGATTCATAATTAAAGGTTAGGATATGTCTTATTTCAAGCCTTGTGTGCATAAATATAATCCTTTTGAGTCTGTCTCTTAGGAAGAGCTCATTTAAAGTGGAGTGCAAATCTACCAGGAAGCCATAAATGAAGGAAGAATCATATTAAATATTAGGAACACTATATGGGCTAGCTTGGAAAGCTATTGAAAAATAACAGGATAATAGGAGATAGGTCAGACCATTTTAGTAAATTTTCACTGACTCTGAAAGTCATGTGTATATGTATGCAGATGCCTAGTAGTATTTTATGTTTTCTGTACAGGATTATTTCAGAATTAGTTTCTCAATCACAAAACTCAGAAATCACAAACTCACCCATGCTTTCTAATATATCATTTCATGCAGTCCTCCAAAACAGAGAGTCATCTTGTCTGGGTGGAAGTTTTAATGGATGATTTAATATAAAACATTGTTATAGTGCCTTAAAGTGTTCTGTTTACAGCTGTCTGTTCTGCTATTTATTTGTTCCTTCCACTGCTTGCTTGCCAGACAATAAATAGTACATTGTCATCTCACTAAGATTATTTCTGCAGTTGGAACATTTTTTCCTGTACCTATGAACTACCCTTTGAACCAGTAAATGTTTCAAAATAATATGGGTGCTGTAAGTGAGGCTGTGGCAAGGATATGACAGGCTGACTGGGAAGCAGCAGAAGACCAAGCCAGATGATGGTTTCCTAGTTAAAAACTGTACTTATATAACCCTGAAAGAAATTTTTGCCTAAACAGTGATTGGCATGATATGTCACTATTTTCAGCTGGACTCTTTTAAAACTAAACTGACTTTTATTTTTATTTTCTTTTTTTTTTTCTTTCCCATGTTTCTTTGTCCTAACAGAAATATCACTTAAGAAAGGGCATTTTGTCCACACTTTCCCATTTCCCTCTGCTATATTATCTAAGGATAACAAGCAATTTTAGATATCTGTCAAAGCTCCCCATCTCTCTTTTTATGTAATAAACATTTATAGGTGAATTTTACTTTTTTTTTTCTGTCCTGATGACATATTTTAAATGGCTGATTCTGAAAAAAAATAATACCGTACTGTAGCCAGCCACAGCTGAGAGCATTATTCATCATTTCAATACTGTGACCAACATGTTCTTTGACCTGAGCTAGGAGTCAAGACATTTTTTGAACTTCTTTCCCCACCTGGGAGTAAAGAAGCACCCAGCAGAATTAGTCTAGCAAGTTTCTCCATTAAGCATGCACAGAAAGAGATGAGAGAACAGGGAGATCCTTGGGATCCCATGGTCACGGTTCCCTGAATTCAGGGACACTGGGAAAGTTGAGGGCAACCTTGGCTTTCACTGAAAGAAATTCAGGCAAAATACCACTGCAAGACAGCCATGAAAATTATTATCTATACTTCATTGGACACATGTGCCACCAGGTGTATCTTTTCCAAATGAAAGCAGTTCTGTATGGCCTGGCAATATGTATAGCGAAATATAAAAAAATTCTGAGAAACAACTGGCACCCCTGCATGTGGAGCAGCCATAAACACCCTGCGAAGTACTGGAGAGTCTCCTGAATGCAAGTTTCCCTGTCAGCTACGCAGTCCATGGCCACAAACAAACATGGAAGCTCTGTAGTAGCAGCAGCAACACTGGGATAGTAATACTGACATTAATTCTCAAACCACTTCCCTTCTTCCGTAGCTTCTCATGCTGGTGGAAGGATAATAATACCATAACACCACTTGGCAAAGCTGCGAAATAAATGGAAGGAAGGCCTTCAAACATCATTGGACAACACACAAACAGAGAGAGAAAGATGGCAAGAAAGAGCAATTTCCCCCCACCCCCAACTACAGCAGTGTTGGGGTACAGAGCTCAAAATCTTCAAAGTAGAAGAAACCTCTTATCTAAAGATATAATTTTCTTCCCTGAGAACTGTAGTGCTAATCCTATTAGCATATTAGTGTGTGATCATGGCTCTAGAGTTACATACAACATTCATACCAAATTTGAACATACTGTGAAAGCAGCTGTGAGGGCTTGATGAACTCAAGATAAAAAGAGCCATATTCATGAGCTGCCGGCAGCAGCAGCAGCCCCACGCTAACAGGGAGACAACGTGGAGAGGAGCCGGGGCTGCACAGCTGTGGCTCCAGCAGGTCACCTTGACACGTAGGCTGCCCTCGCTGGTGGTGCGTATCGGGCTGCAGCAAGATCTAACACCCTTCTTAACTCATCGGTAAACATACGCTTGAGACCCTTCCTCCTGCTTTAGCATCTCCATAATCCGGACTCTGAGTCCCTTGTGAAACTGTGCCACAGGTACAAGTACTGCAGGAAGACAACCTGAAACTAGGCAGAGAGATAAGTATCTGTATTCACCTCTGTGTCATAATGTCATACAAAGTCAAAGTCTGCTGAGATGAAAGGCAGATGTGAAGCCTAAGATAGATAGACATGCAACAGCTCTCACCGGGGTGGAGAGGGGGGCTGCACGCAGCCAGCAGTAGCCTGCGATTATCTTTATTGAAGCAAGTATTTTAAATTTTAAAGAAATGGTTCCAAAAAAAGAATAAAAAATCTTCTTAATACATATTTTATTTTTTCCCCATTTGTTATTTAAATTTCCATAATTAAAATGGGCTAAATGCCCATCTCAGCTCTCTGGTTTGGATACTTTTATCCTTAGTACCTAAGCAGCTGTAGTGATGATGCTTCTCCATAGGAGTTTGATGATGGAGTGAGTCTCTAACTCACACCATTAATTACAGCAAATGTGGGGATTGCTTACAGCTCAAGACATTGCCTCCCAGCCACCACCCTCTTCTGGCTCCTCACCACCATCACTACCACTTATATTTTTTGACAAGCAGTTCATTTCATGAAACAGTACCTATGTCCAAGTGTGAAACTGTGGCACTCATCTTGAATTTCTTCCACTGTTACTGTGCCACTTATCTCCCGATGAGAGTCTATGACATCAGCTGAGTGAAACAACACTTCTTATTCTTTTTTTAATACTTCTTTATTACTTAAAAGTGGAAACACTGAAAGATAATACAGAAAGTGATTTTAACTTTATTATTTCTACTTATCAGTTTTAACAGATATTATATTAACAGAATTAATATGTTGAATCCAACTGGTATCTCATTCGCTCCCACAGGCTTTGTATGGCGAGTGTCTGCTATTTCAGAGAAAGACTCTGTAAAGAAGGCGTTTTCAGGATGCCTTACCCAAAACAAGGGTTTTTCTTCTACTCTCTCCCCTCCAATTCAATGGGTTTGCAATGAGACTTATATATGATTTACACCTCAGCACTATCACTTTGGATACTCCCACCGTCCATATGACTTTTTTTATTTGTTTTTAATCCTGCTAAAACCAATGCTGCCTTTTGGCAAAGAGTTCCATGGTATAATTCTTCTTCGTTGTGGAGACAAATATTTCCATTCCTCAGCTTTAAATTTCATCTTTTAACTGAATATCCCTGTGTCTGTGTAATATGAGAAACCCGGAGGTGAATATTCCACTCTCTGCTCTCTGTGCCGTATATTATTTTATAAAGCTTTATCTGGCCTCCTTGTATTTATCTTTTCTCTAAAATAAACAGTCCTATTCTTTTTACTCTCTTCAGAGATTTTTTCATGCCTTCAGTTGTCCTCGGAGTTCATTGCCAACTGTTTTCTATTTCTTCTTTCCCTCAGCTTTTTCAACAGAGGTGACAAAAAGTTTTTACGATAAAGCTTGTCAATGGTTCATGTAATGACATGAAATATTTGCCACTTTGTTTTCTATAATTTATAGATGGCATTCCTTAAGGTACACTGGGTTTAATTAATGTTGCAAAGAGCATTATTCCCTTAAATGCAAATAAAAGGTGGGGTTTTTTAAAGTCTTATTTTATTTTATACTTGCACTCTTTCTTGAATGTGTCATGTTTACATATGTTTATATGATAACACCGACTGCCTGTAGCTCTTTCTAAAACCTGAAAATTTCAGATAAAACAAAAGTTTACACTTTACTGATACAAAAAATGGAATTGCATTTGGAGTATTAATTTCTACAGATACAAACTGTCTATGCTGTTTAGCTATATTGGGCTATAAGATTGGGCTATAAGATTAAGAGAGACGGAGCAACATTTTGAAATTCAGCTGAGAGGTACATTTCGGTAGCTGCATTCATACATGTCTCATCTTGGCTACCTTCTCTTCTCCCCATCTGCTGCAATGGCTGGCTGCCTGCTCCCACACTGGCGAAGCCCCGGCCACCGTGCCGCCATGCCACTGTGCGGGGCGATGGAGCTGCCCGGGCAGAGCACACCCTCCCTGCTGCCGTAGGTCCTTACTGATGTTAATGCTGAAATATTGGCTTTGCATGCCCCTTTAAACATCGTTACACCTGCCTGACGTTTACATGCCAAAAGTACAAAATGGAAGCACAGGAAAAACTTGAAACACAAAGAGTAAAGCGCAAGTTCATTACACAGTGCTTTGATCTTGAGAAAACAGCTGGCTAATGGAAGAGGACTAACTCCTGCCGAGCGATGGGGGAGACTGCAGGGACGGTGTCGCGTGCCAGGGAAATAACCCGGGTTTTCCAAGCCCACTGGCACAAGCTACAGTTATAGAAGGACAATTACACCTTCTAGATAGATTATAGACAGCATAAACCCGAGTCAGGCATGTTTTCCTGTAACCCTGTGCACTACTGAACCAGGCTGACTGAATCTGAAAAGAACTTAAAGACTTAGCTGGGTGTTTCCTGTCTCTGATATCAGTGCACGGTGATGATGGATGTATATACTTCTAGACATACTCTGATATATACTGCAGGTGGAAGAAGTGAAAATGAAATTCCGTGTAAAAAGGAGCAAAAAATGGTGGTATTCATTTCCACGAAGATAACGGACACAGAGAGAAAGAGAGAAGATGCACGTATGCTCACGTGCACATACACACGTACACACACACATACACATGCGTGCACTCACATTTGCACAGTCATTGCTGGCTCTGTCACCTCCCGATTTGCTTATACCAAAAGAATGAAACATTGTTTAGACAGAAATCTGATTTTCAGTTTAATTGTTCTCCCTTATGTTCTGCAGAGTATTTCTAAATAAAGTTCTGCTTGTTATCTGCTACAGCTAGTTAGCTGTATGCTATTCTATGCTGTTATCTTATCCTATTTATTTAAAAATAAATTCGCCTACAAAAATTACTCTTGTTATAGAATCAGAGAAGCCAAATCAATGTGAAACACCTGTTTATATTTCTCATTATTTTTATTATTACTTCAGCTCCACTGTATTTGAAAAGCTGGTATGCACTGGCCACTGTTTTTCTTTTTAATAATTTGCAGCCTAACTGCTTAACTGCTCAGTTTAAAACTTCCCAGACATCTCATTAACACTAACTCTCCCAACTTTGCCAGACCCAGAGATTTTCAAGGTCTCAGTGAAAACAAATGGTCTTTTTCAAGAAAGAGGTCTGTAGTTTTTCTACCATCTTCAAGAAAGATCAAAAGTCTATCGAAAAACATTTCATGGACAGCTCTGAACATTTTTCTGCATTCTTGTCACTATGTTCATAGTTTGCTTTTGTGAAACCAATCATTGCATTAGCAATGGTGGCTATGTAAATCCTGAGATTATTTGGTCAGATATACTCCTCTTTTCTAGCATTCCTTCTTGCTCATTTAACTAGTGACTTTGAACTCTACACCATTGTGACTGGGCACAGTTTAAATAACAGGCTCTGTTTCCATATAGGTCATGTTGACATTAAAAAATTTGATCAATTCTAAGCAAAATACTTGTTGTTCCCTGGGAAGAGACGATAAAGTCCTTAGAGAGAAGTTATTCATCCAAGTTACCCTATTAATTTCAGTGGAAATGCTTTTTGAGAATGTTTTGAACAGAGAAATTGGTCTACAGCATGGCCTATGGTGATTATAACTGGGTTTTTTTTTATATTATCACAATTTCAGTATCATGAGAGGGGACGACTGAGATTTGAGGAGAATGCTGGTGTTCTTCCTCATTACTGTAAAGTGTGACATTACCTATGAAAGCAAAATAACCTCCTTAGCTATCATGCAAAAATTCTCCTTTCTAGGGGACAAGAAAGATAAAAATTTGTGGAGTTGCTAGTTGCTATAATGCACTCAGTTCCCAGAACCCACAGTTTGCAAATGAAGCTGTCCACTGGCCATTTTCAAATGTAACAGCTTTGCAACTCAGGGATTAAATGGAATCAATAAATGTTTGTCTAGGAGTCAAAAATGTACATGCACAAGCACAGAGACACACAGACTTTCATATGCAAGAAAGTTGTTTTCCTGGGGCCATCCACCTGCTTGATTAAAAGGCTGAGAGGATTTGCCCTTCCTTAGAGAACTTGCTGATAGAGTAAGTTACTCCGATGATTAATAAAAACTTTCAAAAAGAGCAAGTATCTCTCATGGCCTTCACTTTCCTGCCAGTTTCTTGCTAGCTGTATTATGGCTCGCCATCATCTATGCCCTTCAACAGAGATTTTGCGTTCCAAAAAGGACTTCCAAGGGAAAAAAAAAAGCAAAAAAAAAAAGCATGCTCTATTATGACATAGGGAAACAAAAAGGTTTTCTTGTGTATATAAGAAAATATCTTTTACAAAAGAAGGACAAATCTTGTTTGGACACCTCTCAAGTCATGTGTCTATGAATCTTTTCTTGCGTGTGTGTATATATATATATATATATGAACTTATCTTAAATTCATACCGTTCTAATGCTTTCATCATATTTCAGTAAGGTGTGTTAGTGAAATAGACCCATAGTAAGGTTCCTTATATCATGTTTGAAGCAAAGTGATTTACAGATATTAACTAATCTTTAAAACACTTAGGAAACTGAGATTGAAATTTTAAGTCAGTGTCAGAGCCTGGATTAAGTCTGAAAAGCTAATGAGAACCTTTAGACCAGAGGAATTAAGGAAGTGCTTTAGTGCGTTTTCTCTATAGGAATGGACTTAATTGAAGTAAAGCCTGAGTGGAGGTATCTATCCTCTTCCCCGGTCTACATCCCCTCTATCCACTCAAAAGAATGATTAGTTTGGGAAGTAATTTAAAACAGATAAAAAATATAGTCAGATTGAAACTGCCGCTTTGATTAAAGCTGTATCTTTATATTTTAAAATATTCAGAGTAGAAATTCAAATATATACCAGTCTCAAAAATTCTCATTTACTTACCACATTTCTTTCAGCAATTTCTCTGCTGCACTGGCTAATTGATCCTTATGTGCAGTTAAGCATGTCACTCTGCATCACTCCTCCTTTCAATTTGCCTAATCAAATATGGTTATGTTTCTTACTGGTTGCTGTCTGGATTGAAAAGATTTTAATTTTTTCCTCAGTAGCATATTGACCACTTGAGTCCGGTACATACCAGTCAGGTCTCAGTGATATGTTGATAGTTCTACATTTTACAAAAAAGTCTCCACATACTGTGATAACCTCACCTAGGAGTACATTTGCTTATATGATTATGAAATCTGTTAACTGCTTGAAAAGAAAATAGTATCTAAAAACTACATAAACACGTAAGCAGCCTCTTTATGCTAGGTGCTGTACAAAGCCTCTCTAAGCTGAAGGTCCTGCCGTTCAAACAGAAAAGCAGGACCAGGTAAAGGGGAATGGATGGGGATGAGGTGGGGGTGAGAGGATGGTGAGAGGATGCGATTGCCTGATGTGGGGAAACTCCATGACAAAGGCAGGGACTGTGTTCCCCCAAATCTCAGGCTAAAGTCTTTGCAATGTGAGTCTTCTACATCTCTCACATATTCCCTGTTACCTTGACCCCCTTACCGTCGCTTTCTGACAGAGGTGCTCTTTCAGTAGCTCTTTTACATAAGGAGTCAGAATTTCCTTTAATGGGAATGAAAACAGTTTAATTTAAGTTGTCAAAATACAACACAATTCAAAAGATGAATTCTTGTGTTCCCCAACTAACATTCACCTCCTGAGTGCCTTATAATTACATCGACAATGAACCTCAGGAAAGGATGAAATGTAATGATATGAAGGGTGTGGGGAAAATGAGCATCAATTTGTTAAATATTGCATTTTCTTTCTGGATTTTAACCTTCGGAGGGTACAATGCACATGTGAAATGTGATTGCAAAGAGAAGAGTGAATAGAAAAGCTTATTTAGTTAGAGTATAATATCATAGCTGTATTTAAAATTCCTGAAACGCTCCAGAGTTCTGGCTGCAGGATGTTTTCCCCAAAGTACCTAATGTAAACATAAGCCTGTTTATATTTCAGTAGGTGTGAATAAACTCAGCCAATACTCAGTGCCAAGAAAATGAAGCACTTTTTTTTTCCCATCACAACAATTGATGTAAGTAATCAACTTGCTGTGTGTTGCGAATGAGGCCTTCATTCTGCTGTCTCCAATAAACAATATTAATGGGTAAGTGTCTGAGAAGCTCGGAGCGGATAATTTTCTACAGAGAAAAATCTTAATTTCTCTGTGTTTTTGCAGTAAAAGAAACCCAACACAATGTTTTACCAGACCAACTCCCTGATGTTGTGATGAGATACAACAGATTTTAACGGTTAATTCTTAATCATGTCCATCCTATGAAAAGAGCCATTGTGCTAGAGGTGGCAGGAGGAGCAGAGGCAGGGGAGTGATGGCTCATAGCAAAGAAAATAGTTTTAGTAGCCTGTGGAGCTAGTGGCCTTTTCTTTCTCTTGGGACACTGCAGGGACAAGCCAGTTACAAAAACACGATTGAGTTTTTGATGGCACTGAGGGGAGAAGCTTGACTGGGGGTGCAGGGCAAAGGCAGGATTTTTCTAACGTGCGAGGAGGCAATAGCATCAGGTGGAACAGAGTTCCCTGGGTTTGCAACAGCTTTTTTTAAATTAGATGTTTCTGTGGAACTGAAACATTTAATCTGTAGCCAAGAGCACAGAAGGGAGGTGGCTTTGTATTTTGTAGAAATAATGAAGCCATAGATCCAGAGCCAAATTTTGAAGAGGATTCTAAATGCTGTTTTGGTGAAAAGATTATGGAAAGAATTACCAGTAGCTGTTGTCACCTCCCAAAGCACCACTGCTGAAAGAAAGTACTGAATAGCTTTTCTAATCTTTTCTCTCATCCCTCTTTTTTGGATGAAGTCAAGCAGAATGTAGTTAAAGGCTCTATTTCCACTGAAATCTTCTGTGTTAAATTAGACCTTCTGAATCCAACCTTTCCCAGCAGACGCCCTTTCTCCTTTCTTTTATTTTATTTTCTTTTTCTTTTTTTTTACAGTAAGTAATCAGTGTTTAATTGCTTGACTTTTACATGGTACAAGCTTTGAGACCTTCCTGACTTGCTGAGTATTCAAAGTGTACTGTTCAGAGTGTTCAACAACTCCGATTGCCTTGTTAACCCTTACAATACAGGGGAGGAAAGGGAAAAGGTTCCAGGAGCTGTAAGTCACACAGGTTTGTTACATGTCTTGAAATCAGGGACTGCACTGAAATCAAACATGAACTGACAAAGGCCTTTATGATTTTTAGCTCTGATCTAGCTGCATATGCATACATATTCATGCATACCCAGTTTTAGTTTGCATTAGGACTTTGCACAACTTTCTGGCTTTGTGCAAGCAGAAAGCTAGGTTTCAACCTGTGTGGGCTCACACCCACTTCCACCCTTAAATTTGACTATGAGGTTTTGAGTTCAAGCAAACTTGAAATTGCAAAGTGAAACACCATCAAAACCAATTAGTTTTCTCTGGCTTGGTGTCAAAAGTGAGAGAAACTGCACATTTTGCATGCTTTTGGAATATGGCTTCATGGGAACATTTCAAAAACATTAATCATCCTTTCAGGAGACTTCAGGTCTCATGTTTTACACTCGCTAACACATATAAATCACAAATCTGGAACACCAGTTCTGATCTCAATTATATTTGACACAATTCTCTTGTCATCAGTTTGGTTAAATATGTTTTACACTGGGTCCTGATCCTATAAACAGTTTAACAATACAGCTTTAAAATTAAGCATATTCATAAATGCTTGGAAGACCGCAGCCTCAGTTTCAGGCTGTGGAACTTCAGTTTTCAAAAGGTAAAACTATTGTATTATGTGATCATTTTTTGGTTTTCTTCTTATTGTTTTCCCTATCTATTTTTAGTTTATAAGAATTTCAAGTAATGTCACGCTAAACTTCAGCGGAAGCTTGAAACATTGTATTGTTTGACTACTTAAGACTAAAAAGTTTCTCTTGAACAAAATGTCATATCCCTCAATTATATCTAATGAGGAAAAATATAATTCTTAATAGGCCTCTTGTAAATTAAATAGCTCCTTTTGAAAATAAGTAAGAAGTGTTAATTATTTGACAGAAACGTGAGCTAAAACCCTATTGAAATTTATATATTAATAAAAGATTACTATCTAAGGAAAAATGTAATTAATAATTGTTAAGAAAAAAAAGGAAAAGTCATTTCAGTTCAAAAGGGTTAACACTTTTCTGTGATTCCTTATAGAAACACAGAAATAGGAGATATTGTCATAGCACTTTTCTTAACTGTAGAAAAAATTAAGATATTTTATTCCTGTTGCTTCCAAAAAGAGAATTTACAAAGCTGTACTTAGCATGCTATGGATATCCTAAACATGCAGAAGAACCTTAAAAGCAAATTTTGGAAATACACGAGTCAGCAAGGTCATAACCAAGAATTCACGGCATTTAACCAAAGGCAAGTTGGCTTAGTTATGACATAAGTAACTCTTCTTTTACTGACATCAGTCGAAACAATCAATGAATTGATCAGAAAAAGTAGTAATTCAATGTAGTTTTTCATTTCAAATTTGATTTTAACATTAACTGAAGAATATTTTGCCTGCCTTCTATTTCTCCCGGAATTTGCAGTGGTTGTGTAAATGTATAACAATAATAATAATAACAATAACAACAACAATAATAATAATAATTTGTATTCATACAATGGCATTTTTTTATCTGTATATGCACACAAAATCTTTGAAATAAAGTCTTTAAGCTGGAGACCTGAATGCCATGCCAGAGCATCCTTGAAATATGTTCCACTCATGCTGTTACATAAAAGCTTCTGGGACTGGTCAAAGTTCCCTAAATCTCAAAATAATTTCCTCTGCAATAAGATGGAAAAATTTTTCAAGAGTTTCTTCATCCACTGAAGAAATTACTTAGTTCTCCTCCCACTTCCCACCCAGAAGCAATATCTTCCAGGTTACTTTGCTATCTGCTCATGATGGATAAGAGCTGGAGCAATTTAGCTACTCAAACAAGTCTGATCTGTAGTCTGAAAGCAGAAGTCATTAGCAAAATGCTATTTGGCTAGTGGCAGCTTAAACAGTGATATATGATTTTCACTCATTTTAAGTCATTTCTGCGCAATTCTTAGCTCTTATTTAAGTGAATCTAGGAAATTTTCTCTGTGAAATGGAAAGATTTGTGCATGTTAAATAGGAGATTATGAAACATTGTTTTTGCAGCTGTCTGATCTCTTGTTAGTTAACACATTTTTCTGGTGAATTCTGAATTCTGGTGTACTTCAGACACAAAACTGAAAAAGACTAATACAGTTTCTCAGTTTAGTCTGGTTTGGACCTAGAAATAACTTTTGGGAGTAAACAACTGATCTAATTACGTACACAGTGAAGGCATTAAAATGCAATATGGTCTGCAAAATGCAGCGTTGTCGGCAAAAAACTACAGACTTCAAACCAAAAAAGCTGCAAAACTTACTTGTAAAATTTGCTTTACTACAGACAGACACAATCAGGTTAGTAATAATAGCGTGGTCTTAAAAACTAAAGGCAGCTATGTTTCAGTTCAGGAGTCTGGAGAAAAAGAGAATGGCAGAGGGAAACCCCTGGAAACTGTACCTTCCCATGAGGAGCAACTTTGTTTTCTGAAGGGGGATTAGTTATAATACCCTGGATGCTGTAGTGAAATGCTTACTAAATAAGAATGAACACTATACTTTAAAAACAAATCTAACAAACAATCAGCATATTTTTTTTACACTCACCCTTTTATAGTCTCCCTAAGAGATTTACAGCCTCTATAGCTGTAAACAGTATGAGTGAGTGATCTCTCAGTGAGAACTGCCATGGTACTGTTGCTTCCCAGCAGGCAGTCCAGTCAGATGATGTAGAATAGGCATAGGGAGACAGATCCCATTTGAATGCATGAAAAAAACATGATGCTGAAATTTCATAGCTGTTGTAGAGTATATTCTAGAGGCCTGATCCTCATTTTTTGCACTCTTGGAGCTTCCATTCAAACATAATGCTGGATTTGTGCAAAACTGCACTCTGTCACTTGTTTGAATTTATCAGCATTTAATTTATGCCAACTCTGAACGCACTGCAGGGCAGCACAGAAATCACAGGAACCACACGTGGCTGATGACCGTGCTGCTTTCATTCCTGTATCAGCCAGGGCTGCAAAGCTACGCACCCTGGCCTTTCGGAAAGGCAGAGGCAGCAGAAGAAGCACTCCTGAAATTTCTTACCACAGATGCCTCATCTGTAAATTGGGACTAATAGCACTTCACTGTTTTGAGCAGTCCTTAATGTAGAGTTCAGACCTCTCTAATAGATTCCACTCTGAGCCTCAAATGGTTTCTCCTGTGTCCAACAACCTGTTTCTGCGAAAGTTGCTGACTAGCTTGATAAGGAGCTGGATTAAGCTATTTGTTATCTGCCTGTATTGTACCCCAGATACTTATCTGTCTAAGGTACTTATATCAGCACCTTTACACCTAAGCATTTCCCAGTCTATAATGGAAAGTATTTTCTTTATCATAGTCCTGGAAATAGTATTCTTTTCAATTTATAGATGGGGAACTGAAGCGGAGAGAGTAAATGACTTTCCTGCAGTTTTAACAAGAATCCTGAGGCGGAGGAAAGACCTGCCCCTTGCCTGGCTGTGTGTCAGGCTGCGGCAACAACCGCCTGACAGGGGAAATGAGAGCAAGTCGGGGAAGAGAGAGGAAAACATGTTTTAACAAAATGTATTGCTTTGGTTATTTATCAGCCACATATCCAATTCCTTAAATTGCCCTGATCAAAAGGGATGCGGGAAGCTCATTAAAATCAAGTTTCTTTTTTTTTTTTTAAATATCTTTTGGATCATATCATATCCATAACTGCATGATTTACAAAAACGTATCAAGAATGTGAGCATCTTTTAGGAAAAGGTTTTGTTGCAACCTCTAAATATCTCCTTGCTGGGGAAAAAGAACCCAAACAAAACAAAACAAACCACATGTCCAAGTAAAGTAAGGCCTATCTAATTATTTTGCAATCGTGTGTTTATGAATCCTCACAGAATTACTTTAAGTTCACAATATACTCTTTATTGTTTCTTAAGACAGAAGAAATTTGCCTCAATTAGGGAAACCAACCCTACAGTAGCAAGGGTTTTCTTACCAGAAACAATCACAATTGAAGAGATAAATTTGGTTATTTTGAAATATATTCTGATAGAACAGAATTTTGAATTACAATGAGAATAAAACCAACTATTTTGAAGGAATTGGTCAAAAGCAGTTAACCAAACATTAATGCCTTTTGTTCTAGCTGGCAATTAGTAATTAGCCACTAGTTGGGACCATATGTCACATATCTGCTACGGAAACTAAAATGACTGACAAAGGAAATTAGAATGACTGGGGTCAGTGATTATATTAAGCCGACTGAATATGGGCCAAGTTAGTGCATATGCATTGCGTATTATATTTTATTTGAAGTGTGCTTGGCACTAAGGGAGAAAGGCCCTGCGAGGGATGGGAGGAGAGAAGGAAAAAGCTCCTTTCTTAAATGCAGGGGTGCATGTGCAGAGGGGGTTCTCCTAGAGCAAACAGGGAAGCTACTGCATGAGAATCGGAGAAGATACATGGCCAAGTCTATGAGGTAATAGCAAGGGAGAGATTTTTCTGGGGACTTAGTGAACGCTGTGGAGAGTTTGGGCAACCTTTAAAGCCACTGAAAGAGTGAAGAATTGGTCCCATGAGGACAGACTGACAGGGAAAAGATTGGTTTCCTGTCTTTCTTATTTAGTCTTTCCCCTGTGGCATGTCTGAGATTTCTTTATCTGAAGTGTTTTCTATCTTATAGTTTTGTTGCCTCTTCTTAGTGGCCTTTTGTTTTATAGCCTGGAAGCCATCTAGGTGTTTTATGTGCTTATTTTAAGGAAAAAGGGCAGGCAGTTCCACGCAGAGCTCTGGCAGGCACGTGGTCCCACCACTAAGTTTCTTTGCATTGGTTCATCTCCTATAGTTAAGCAGTGAGATAGTATCCCATGAGAAGTTAATCTCTAAAGAATCCCAAAGGTGAAAGACTTTTCCCTGGGGTGGGCCAGTAACTTTCTCTTCTGAGACATGATACCACAAGGGTCAGAAAAAGCGATCCTGATGGTGGGCAGGGTGGCTGAATATCTGTAGGTGACTCAGTAAGATGTGAGGTATTTCATTCACCTCCTAAGAAAAGTAGATTCAATTCTATTACAAACTACTACTTTTTTTTTTTTTTTTTAATGGTAGAATGGGCTATGAACTGTGAGCCATTCAGCAAAAATTTTAGTTTGACTCCTGCCAAAATTGGTTTTAAATATAGAAAGGTGTCAAGTTATTCCTTACTGTAAATAGAAAATACAGTGCAAAAAAAAAAAACATGGCAATGTATTTTTATGTCATAACTATTTAAATTGTTGCCATAAATTGTATACCAGACATTTGTTGTCTGAACTAACAGCAAGTAACTGATCTAAGGAAAAAGGAGTTTCTCTTTTATAGCATTTCTGTCACTTCATATTAAATGTCCCTGTCTCACTATGTTGTGGGGGAGGGCACTGGCTAGTGTTACATTGCAACATAGTCTAGGTGACATCATGCAACAGGACAATCGTGATTTAAAGAAAAAATGGGGTTAAGATAAATCAACCCTTACTACAAGGGCTGTTTAGCAGGACTGTAAAAGAAAAATTGTTTCTTCAATTACAGTAAACTGTAGTCCATCCTCTGACTCTTCTCTGGCTGAAGGTGCAGAGAAGCGTTTGCACAGGCTTTGTTCTACAGAGAGATTCCTCTGAAGGTGACCCTTGCACACAAACCAGTCCCTGGACACTCTCTCACTTATTGCAGTTAATATTAACTGGAGAGCTTCAGCTTAACGGCTTACTCTTTCAAAAGTGCTCAGGCTCTGTCGAGAGCTAAGGTGCCTGAGAGAAACTTCAGGTAAGAGTAATGATGCTTCCTTTAAGTGAAGCAGCCCCTGAGGAGAGTGGCTCCTTTTCATGGAGGATTACATAGCCCGTGCTCCCCCTCCATCAAGCCAGCTGGGCTGCCTGGTGCTTGAGGTGGCACTGGGCATAACTCAGCTTATTTTGACGAGTACATGGATTGGCTTTGTGTCAACAACCATCTCGGTATCTAGTTGATACACCAAGAGTATCAAAGGTAAGTCTCACAGCCAGATATCTTCAAAAGAATAGTGAGATTACTGTTGGCCTTGATGGTATGTGGAGAGAAGAGCAGGTCAGATGGGCAGGAGGCCCTAAGGGGGGGAAGTCCTCTAAAGAAATGTGCTGGAGAGTGCAGAGAGCTGCTTGGATATGCCAGACCTCGTTTGGATGATGGATATGAAGTATTTGTGACATTTTTGTTAAAACATCACTCTAGGTAACCCTGGAGTGAGCATGATGTTTGTATTCATGTTTGGAAATGTTTGTACAATGTTTCTGGGAGAGAGGGGTCATGAAAAGCTCGGTCAAAGTCTTCAGTGATTACAGAAGGGAAACAGCGAGAAAAGAAAAGGACAATGGAAGAGTTTTCTTTCAGGTCTTCTGTGTTTTATAGTGAGAACTGAGAGAGGGTCTGCAGTGTCACTGATGTCTCCTTGAAATAACTATAGACTTGACGTCTGGATTGTTAAGAGAAAAGGAGGAGGAACAGTTGTGGTGAAGGTCACAGGAGCGAGGAAACCAAAACTGAGATGGAAAGTAAGTGAGATCCTTTGGACTGATTGCAGCAGTAGAGAGAAGGAACACTGGAGGAGCCCCAGCAGCCCTACTGAGCTCTGATCACTGCAGCAGCTCCAGGTAGATCCTGCTTAACACTTACATGTCCTTAGCAGACATATGAACTACAGACCCAGTGAACTACATGCGAGTTTAATCAGAGAAGGAAGACCGTACATCTGATACACCAGCGTCTCTGTCCTGCTGGAATAGCCTGGGGCAGGCAGACTTGCTAATCTTAATTATTCAAGTTTCCCAAGTTACTGTTTTCTTGTATCTCCCTCTCATTTGTACAGCTTCCTGTTGATTAGTTCTGCTTAATAATCCTCTGGTTTGGGGGGGTTGTTTTGTTCTTAGTCATAGTTGGAAAATTAAGAAAGATTGCTCATTCTTGAGCACAAAAATAGTTTAATCTCATCTTCTTCTCTGGGTGTGGCTTGCTCTGTTATTCAAATTTTGTTAGGAACACAAAATATAAACCACTTTCCTCTGTATTGTTTGGCATAGGGTACCAGTGGATCCAGCGTTCTTCCACTGCTGAGGAAATTGTCTCGGGGCTTATGATTTTTTAATAAAATATGTGAATAGTTACTCATGTAAATGTTCTACTTTAATTATTGATGGGATTTCCATCCTCCTAATGTTATACCTAAGGCATCTTTCTCAGTTCTTTTGTATTTATCACTCTGTATATTATATATAGAGAATATACATATTTCTCACTGTCATTTTCCATCTGTATGAAACAACACGTCAAATGTTGGTCAGCAAGGGAATAGAGACAACAAAGCATTGATGTCTGTTGACAAGTTTTTCCTTTCCTAACAGGAACCTTTGCTTGGTTTATGCTTTATTATTTCAATTAATTGGCAGCCCTATAACCCAAATATTAGTTAGCTTAAAATAATATTGAGTTTATATGGGTCCCCAATTCTACCTTAAAAAGTGAAGTATTCTGTCAGTGATTTTACAAGAGTAGACAAGCATGAAATTAATTTTATATATTAGCACTAGGTAAGCTTGCAGCTTGCTAACATTGGTAGAAAATTTTACTAGAACTGTAATATAAGGCTATGGGGATTTGTCCCCCCTTCAGCTACGTGAATTTCTTCAGCAATTCAAACCTCTAATAACTTTTTTAAATAGGGTATCTGAATTTCTATACTGGGACTTCCTAATCTGATTCGACTCTGCTGCCTTGTGTGAGTGTAGCTGTGATATAGAATATATTTTTGTATACATAATATTATTATGGCACCACATAGTTAGACTGGTGCCATGCTGGGAAGTTTAAATGCACTGAATTAGAGAAAGCTTGTTTTACAGCTCAGTTTAGACTGAAAGTAGGGTTGAATAAACATGGAGATGTTTGTCCACTATCCTAGCGTATGGGCTCCTGCTTTAAAGCAAATGAACTGCCAACACAGTAGACCTCAGGATATTCTTCAGAAACAGCTATTGCCCTCTTCCCATGGATACTCAAGGGAGAGGTTTGTATTCCGTGACTGGCTTCTACCCACTGGATGGCTGGGTTCATCCTGAGACATCCAGGTGTGGCTGATCCAGATTCTTGCATAAACTGTTCAGCCAGCTGCAGCTGGAAATGGCTCTACCTGAGAAGCACCATGTCTTTATTATGTCTTTTTTCTCAAGTCATTCTTTATTTATGCGATTGCCTACTTGCATGCATTCCAGTACAACCATTCTAGGAATTTGTTCTGCAACTTGAAAGCCAGACTGTATTTTTATACCAGTGCATTTCTACCATGATATATTTTGATAACATCTGTCTTTCAGCTATAAAGCAAGCAGGCCTAAGTTTAACAGTAGATCAAGTACTTGTAACTTGCTACTACAGTGTACCTCTGAATATTTAATTACAGCACATAAGGACTTGTGGTAGGTCTAGGCATGGCACTAGACGGCTTCTAATATAGTTGTATAATTTCATCTTTTTCTTTTATCTTGAAATGATAAAGTAAAATAATCTTTTTTTCTGCCTTTCATTGTAAATTAGTTTTAAAAGATGTGGCTGTCATTTGAATATGCTAATTATGCTATATTATTTTACAGACCATTAGACACACCTGTAAAAACGTGTCTTAAGTTCTAAGCCTTTTGATTAACTTGTTGAGACTCAGTGTTCCCCAGTACTTGCTTAAGACTGGTAATTGGCATTCAGAGAGTTAGCAGAATGCACCTGCCATTCTGACCACTGGTGACCTTCACTATGAATTAACTGCAAAATCCATGTCAGGCAGTTAATTGAATGAAGCTGTGAACTTGTAAGTGGTAATGGTTATGATTAGTGTATAACATGCCATAACAGTAATGATGTAATCTTGGTCTCAAGAGACTTAGGGTTGAAGTCTTGGGGGTTTTATATGCCAAATTAAAGAGGGGATAAATGACAAGTGGGAAGCTTGAAAGGGGGAGAGAGGGAAAGGAATCCCTCTTCTCTTCTTCCCAAAGACTCTAAAGATAAAAATATTTAATTGGGTTTGAGAGGTTGGTGAACTTTTTATTCCCATCAAAGTGCTTTATCTATCTTTAAGCTAGAAAGAACTGTCAGCCCCTCTTTCATCTGGGCTAGGAGAGGTATTTGTCACTTGTGGTTGGATGTGAGGAGTAGCATTAAAATGACTGGGTTTTGTCGTTGTTTCAGGGAGCTGGAGAACATCTGTGGCTCACTGGAGCACATGCTGTGCGTAGTATATACGTGTGGACTGGCTTATGTACTACTTTTTTGTTGGATACTTTCATAGCCATTACAGTAACGAGATTAGTGATGCAAAGCTGCTCATGCTTTCTTTAGACTTTATATTTTTGTATACTGGTGACAAATATGAACTGAGCAGCCAGAAAAAGACATTTGGTAAGAATGATGTGGGTATATCTAAGCACACCCTGCATGCAAGGAGGAAGAGCTTTTGTAAACTGGATGGATCCTGCTGGGCTTTTAGCCTTAGAGCCCACAGATAAAAAAGAACTTGTCTTTTGTGAAATTTGCTTCTGACTCCATGCCCTGTTTATATGCTTGTTAAAATATGACATCTTGCAACTATACTCTACAAGGCATGATGCTGAACCAATAAATGAGAGAAATGAAGCCTTTCATGGCTGTTGTATCAGGCCAGTAACCAGCCTGCTCATGACTTGAAATGGAGCGTATGTCCAGAAATGAGAAGGAAGGCTTTGCAAAGTGCTGCCAGTATAGTTTAAGCATGATATTCTCAGTTTAACAATAGTTGTACTATTGAATCACAAAAAGTGTATTTCAGAAATCTGCATGTTTACACTAACAAGTTAATTATATAAATGATATTTAATATGAACAAATTATGGGAACTAAATTTAACTAGAGTTTAGGAAGAGTAATGGAGTAATAATCTAGCTATTAAAATGGTCAAAGATCTGCATCGCAGGAGTTATATTAACCTGACTAGTAATTTAGTGCATCATAATGGAGTTAGGCTTTCTCTTGTCAGTACATTTGCGACCTAGCTATAATAAAACTCATATTCTGGCAAGAGAGACTAAGACATAAGCATATGCCTTCTTTGTGCAGTCCACATAAAAGCTTCATTGTGGTTGTGTTAATGCATACAAATGCATGCATTGAGTCACATGACTAGACCGTATACCTGTATGTTTACACCAAAAATAGAAATTAAGTACTAGCTAACATGATGAATTCACTCTCATGCGTTATAGGAACATAGATAGGCTACGTTATTTCTACTTGTTATCAGCAGAGTGAGGATGGAACTATGCCTCTCTGTGGATGTTACTCTGAGCTTTTTCTTTTTTCTTTTTCTTTTTTTTTTTTTAAGAATGAATCCATTATATGTATCATATAATCATTTATATGATTCTGAATACAGTTTTTAGAAGTTTGCAATTTGCCTTTGATCTAGCATGCCAAGCTTAATTGTATCAAATGTTTTAGTTTTTTCCCCAAACACCTTCCTTTTCCATTCTTTGATCCAAAAAGTATAAGGCAGTACATGGTTTGCTATGCTCCCACACTTAACTCCAGCTTTGTTCCTTTTTGCTGAAGTTATTGCAGTTCCATGAGGTCTTGGTACATGTTGTAATGCAAGATCCTAAATAAACAGCTCACTCTTTGGTCTTGTTTCTGAGTGAAATGAATTTAGTGCAGTTATAGTACATGTCTTCTTGAAACCTTCCTGGCAAATTTGATTGAAACTGACACGTTTTCACAAATTATGGATGAAAAAAGTCAGTTAATACAGGTCTTGTGATGGTAAGAAGCCAGGTAAAAGAGAGGGTCTATTAGCAACTCCTTGGAGGGAAAGATCACATGGAACCTATATTAGGCATCAGAGAATCCATAAAGAGAAGAGATTTAGAGCTGTCCAGACCTGGGAGATGCTTCAGTCAGGATTCATGTTGTCTTGGACATCCCAGTCAACTAATCTGTAGGAATCCAGGCTGCCCTAGCTGCAGGTGCCAGAGCACCACTCTCTTCAGTGGGTGTGCACATCCTGTGAGGATTTCAAGGCTTTCAGTCCTAGAAGTATGAAATTACAGCACAGCAGAAGCTGAACACTGTAGGAGCTTGGAAAGCTGAGTGCTATTCAAGATTGGGGCTAGTAGGCCACAACTAAAGCTAAAAAGATATTTAAAAGAAAATTAATGCCTCAGGCCAAACCTGAAAGCTTGAAGAAACTTTTTGGCTCTTTAAAGCATGGGATTCAGACGATTTCTTTCAAAAAGGATTCTGAGACAGAAGTGAAAAACCTATGCATGGGTAACTCAGTGTCCAGGAGTCCCGCCACTTTTGGCCTGTGTAATGCATGCACACATATAAATGTTCCATTTTTACACTCTAACAGAATCCAAGTCCATTTCTTCTGTATGTTTGGACAAACCTTTTGGCTTCTCTGCTTTATCAACAAACATGTTATTGTTAGTTATTGTACGGTTGATAATTGTTCTAATATTTAAATTTTACATCATTTAGGTATCTATATAATAGCAAATATCATAACTGTTAAATGCAGTGAGCTGATCTCTGGAGAATCTAGATCTCAATACTGATTGTACCACTAATGAAAGATTTTTCAGAGCCAATGTCTTTGTCCTTAGGACAAATGTCTGTATTTGACAGAGTTCATTTTTGGTTTAATTTCCAGCTCTGCACTAGAGTTTGAATCACTGATCCTGATTCTGCCAAGAGCTGAGCTCGCCATGTGAAGTTCCTCTGCTGTTGTCATCGGTGAGAGCCGAAGGCACTCAGCACCTGGCAGGAACTGGCACTTTGATGGCAAGCAGGGATATTGCGAAGCAGGATTAAAATGCACTTGCTGACAGAGCTGTTTGAAGAAGCTTTCAGAGCACCTGCCCATGCTGTGCCTGACTCTAGACTTTGCTATCAGCCCCTCAACCTCATTAGCACCAAATTTATTCTCAAAATTAAATAAATAAGAGACTGTGACAGCACTATTTATTTCCTGCAGCATGCCTAAGATATTCCCATGTAATAAAATATAACATCTTATTGTTATTTCTTCAACAGGGCAACTTAAGGAATATAGTTGTTCTGGACGCCTTGACCCAGAACAAAAAGAGAAAGGGTAAAACATTAAAAATGTCTGAATTTTCTTTAGTTTTCACTAAAACATAGATTCTTTTTTTTTTTTTCCCCCCTCCAAACCAAGAAAGCAAACAGAATACAAAGTAAAATTCATGGTTTGAGGGTTATGCTTGTTCTGCGAGTTTTTTGTTTTCACTATATTTTGGTGGTGACCATTATCATATTAAATCAAAAAGGGCAAGAGAACAATACATCCTCCTGTATAACTGGAATTGCTCCCTACCCTTTGGACTTATCTTTGAATAAAAAATTATTTCTTTGAACTGGTGGGTGAATTCAAATTTCTAGAGGCAAAGAACATTGATGAGGTAATTGCTTTTCTATAAAAACTTTCAAGATTGAGAAGAAACCTTGCCATGATAAATGAAACTATTTGGGCGGAAAGGAAAAGAAAAGGGAAAAAAAGAAACCTGAGAAAACTGAAAAACAAGTCCTTTCCTGTAATGATGAATCTGTAGTTTAGGAATATTCCATTTCATTTTTAATGAAATTTTAATGAAAATTTCATATGCACAGTATTTTTGGTAAAAGGCTACTGGAGACATCTATTTTTTTAATGAAAAGGAAGCCTATTCCACTGACGACGTAGAAACAGAGCAGTACTTTGGTATGTTTTAGTGGTTATCACTGACCTCGGGCAAGAAAATAGGTTACTTCCCAAATTAATATTCACTAGCAGCTCTTCCACCCTAGCAAGAACTGCACCCTCTTTACCGTAACACATCACACAGCCACCTTCCATAAAACTATATCAGCTGAGACTCCTACCCCAAAATCCAAAGATTTGCTGAATTCATAACTGATTTGCTGCCATTATCTGAACATCTTCCATGTAATTTTGATACAGTAACAATGAAGAACAGAATAAACTAGATGATAGATCAGGGAGGGGTGCATGAGGAAAACTCCAGACTTAATTAAATTTAAGTTTCTTACATAAATAAAGTGCCTTAATTCACAGATTTTTTTTTTTTTTATGGAACCTATAAAGCTATATGTAGAAAGAGATCATTGTTTGTTTCTTGTCATTTGTGAAGTTGCTGGTGCATGTGTGTCCACTAACTGGCTCAACAGCTTCTGCAACATCACTGGATAACTGCTAGAATCAATTTAAATCAAATTACATGCAAAAATCTAATTATCTGCTATTGTTTATAGAAGCAAGCCCTGAGGGATTTAACAGACAGGAAAGCAAAGTGTGAAAAAAAGCTTTGAAGTGGGTGGTTCTGTTCCACTGCCCCTCAGCTTTCAGGTGTTCAAAACTACAGGAAATTAAAAAAAAAAAAAAAAAACCAAAACAAAAAACCACTGTAAATCTCACACAGTAAATCATTACATCACGCTTCTGATTGTTTTTTTTTTTATTTATTTTTTGTTACCATGCCAGTCAGACTAAAAATTGCTTATTCTTGACTGGAACATATTTAATATTTGAATCAGAAAAATAACATATAGTTTTAATCTTCCCCTTCCATCTCTCCTCCACTAAAAATATTAGGGAATAAAAATGAAATTTTAATTCTTATTTCATTAGTTACTACTTTAAAGACAGTTTTGTCATGATTTTTTCTGTTTTGAGCCTTTCAAAATGTTATTCTTTTTCTCATTTTGTGTTTTTCACTGATGTATATAATTTCAAATTCTTCAATAATTTAAGAACATCCTAGGGATTGTCTTCTAATAGTGTAAGTCAGGAGGAAATCAACTGAAGTTAATTTAAAACAGATGCAATGGGCTTGAAAATCAATTTTTTTTCTCTACTGTATTATCTTTTAAACAAAGTTGTTGTTCTTGTTTTTAACCACATATGTTTATTTCATGTTTGCTCTGTGTTGATTAGATCTCTCTGGATGGCTAAGACAAGCCTACTCAAGTTATAACAGGAGCAGTGCCTATAAGCTCAACTGATAGGAAATGCTTTACAGTCTTGCTGATGACGGCAAGTCTTTTACCAACACTGTTGTCTGCTACAAGATACAACAGTTTTAGACAGAATTGCACTTCTAATTGACATTATCTAATTAATAAATTCAAACCTTAGAGTACTAAAAACTCATGCAGTTTATATGCTATTGTCTTGTTTACTCTGAAGTTCTTTAGTGCTGGAACACCGTACCATGAATGTTTTCATGAACTTTCCTGTAAATTACACTGTTTGCTATTCAGAGATTGCTTTGTTCCTTAACAACCTTTGAACTTTTTTTCTTCCTCAGCAGACCGGTGTGTAGTGCTATAAATTACAGTTCTCATAAACGGTGCTATTCATCTTTTTTTTTAGAGAAGAATACTTGACATAGAACTCTAACATATGAATCTTAAAAGGATTATAGTATTTGCATTATTTTCTCTCTTGCTGCTTAGCGGAATAGGTGTGAAACCAATATGGGGAAGGCAAGAAAGAGGTGGTCAGCTGCTCTGGACGTGATTTCTGATTTTGAGAGTTCTCTGAACTTTGCCATTCACTCTTCCATACTACAAACAGACTTTTATTGTTCTTAAATGCTTAGGTAGCTGTTAACAAAAATGAAATAAGTCATTGCTCAAAAAATGTCTGTAATGCTTCTAGCAAGGCTTTATCTTTATGACACTAACGATAATCCCTTGTGTAATTAACTGTAGACTGGTTATGCATGCAGTATGCAGTCCATGACAAGCCTCATAGAAAATACATCAGTATTAGCCACAGGTGAATTCATTTAGAAAGATTAATGACTGCACCTGAATTTTAATGTCTGAAAAGGGATGGAACACTGAATCCTTAATTAAAAAGTTGAATGACTGGTATGGTTTGTTTAACATCGCAAATTTCAACGGGAGATTTTTATATTCAAATGAAGTCTGCAAAGGAAAACTTTCGTTAGAAGGTGGTGAAGTAAGGGTGAAAAGCAAAAATGTTTTATGTGCTTTACTTTATGTAAATCGATACAGGGATCAGTAGCTTTGATATGGATCAAATGAAGTATAATTGTGGCTCCTCTCTGTTTACAGTGAATATGGGGCAAAGAATTCTTAAGAAATGCAAGGCATTGCTACGCTCCTACCGATATAAAGTTAGATGAGAAAAGCAGTAAAATTGATGAGTGATCTTATTCTTTCCTTAATGAGATGGTTTCCTCTTCATTATTATTTTACAAAGTTTTTAATGAAGAGAAAGTAACCTTGAAAAACACTGTTACAATCCCATTCCCAGAAGATGTTTAACTCACTTTTTTCAAACTCAGCTTTCAATTAGTAAGTTAGTTAAAAGTAATTCAGAGAACCACCATTATCAATGCAAACAGTGTCTTTCAAAAATTTCTTACGTTTTAATATTTAATAAAAAGAGAGGCTAGATTTTGAGAGGAATAAATAATTGAAATAGAACTCTCGTACCTGTTCAGAAATGATAACATAAAGGACATCTGAATGTACTGTTGCTACGCTGCCTAAAATACATCTTTAAAAACCCTCTGCTGACTGCTTTCAGTTAGTCTTAATCATGGGACATGTATTCTAAAAACTGGAGCCCTGGTAAAGCTTATTTGAACAGCAAAATGGATCAGTGTTTTCAAAAACAAGACTGTGATGTTTATCTACTGACCTGAATAGATACTGAAGGTCAGTTGTTTTCCTGTCTTATTCCTAACAAATGAGAGTCACCCAAACTTTATTTTTAATGAGTTCTCCTTTTCTTTAACTGCAGCACCAGACTCTAGGAAAACAAGTTTCCAAGCAAAAACAAGAAAACTAGTTCAAACGAAGATTGTCTTCCTAATAACCTAATTACATTTCCCGTTGCTCCACTTTATCCACTCGGAAAAGGAACATAGACTGCAAACTTTGAAATGAGAGAGAGAAGAAAGAAATGAGAAATCAAAAGTCAAGGAAGGAGTGCCAGTGATTTATCCTGGGAAGCGCCTGTGACTGCCACTTGCAGCTGTAGTAAAGCAGATTGCGATGCTCTTTAGCTGCGGCACAGTGCCTGCTGTACCGCTTTTACTGCCAAACAGAAGCATGACTTTATTCTTGACCACTTTCCCAGGAATTATATTTTTAATGAAATGTTGTTTAAAAAAATGTGTACCTTCTTGTAAATCTTCAAGGAAGGGAGGAGGCATTTGAAAAGATGCAGGGGGGGGGTGTACATGTGTGTGTTTGTGTGTGTGTATAAACACTTTTTCAGTTACTCATATAAACTACCTGCAATATTTGCCAAGACACAGAAAACTAGAACATTAGACATATATACACATACCGTGCATATATGTATGTGTGTGTATACAATGTTTTCGTTTTCAGGTATATCAGCTGTTTGAATGCTCAGTCAAAGAAGAATATGTACAATAAACTGCTAACATCTCCAGTTTAGTGTTTGGCTTGTTTACTGCTCCATATTTTCATAGTCTCTGCTGCAAAAGAATCACTGGCATATGAACTGTAAATATTTTTGATACTCAAAGTTTAATTTCCTGGAATTAAACACTGACATCGGAGAATAAAAATAAAACTGGAAAGACATATTGAAACTTCAGGATCTTTGTCTCGATGAACTTAATTAATCCACCCAGCAAAATTCAATCGCAGGATACACCTTTGAGTGAGTTAAAGCAATGATTTTGTTAATACCAGCTAAAATCAGTAGCAAAAGATGTTATTAAACTTGTGACAAGGAAATGCTGACTGACAGAAGCAGGTTAAGTCCTTGGCTATCCAAAATATTTTGCATAAAATGTCAGCTGATTTGGGCAAACCTCAAAAAACACAGCAGTTGTATTGAGCTCAGTTGCTTACCTAAATATTACGATCGAATGTGTTTGGGACTTGACCCAAAATCAATAGGTTTCCTTCTATTGACTTCAGTGGAATTTAGACCATTACAGTCTGGGTAAATAAGGCTAATAACATCTTCTGAACCAGGTAACTTTAAGTTCCCTATTTTTAGCTTTTCAATTTTAAGGAGGGTGGTCATTGTAAGAGATGGGACTAGAATAAGAGCTTGTCCCTTGGTCTGAATTGTAGACCATGTCCTTTCCTTTAATTCTCTGGGCAGTAAATGACTCTGGAAGTCAAAATTTAGGCTGGACAAGAAAATAAGCAAGATGAGAATTGATATGATACTAAAAGAATGGAATGTGGACACTAAAAATAACAATTTCAAAGTTGTTCAATTTTGCCTTGAACAAGCATTTTGATATTTCTTATTTTATTCAGACAATTTTTTTTCATTACTATTCTGGGGATTCCATATGCTCAGGAGAAAACAAGCTCTTCGTAAGCATTTACTATACACACTATATCAAAGGTCCCATATGGTTGTTAAGAATTCCATGTGCAGACACGCTCTTAAGGACATGGGGGGACACATTCACACGCATCCCACCTGTGCAAAACCAAACATCTCTGCACCCTAGGGCTCTCGCTTCCTGAAGGAGGCGAGGGGCAGGTGTAATATGGGCACCCTGTCTCCCTTTGCTCTTTGAAAACTCTAATTTGCTCAGAAACTTCCCACAAGTCTCAAAGGTTTATAATGTCCAGAAGGTGACCATCCTGCCCGCTTAATGGAGGTGTCTCCTTCCCAGAAACCACGGGGGAAAGCTCCCTAGTTTTTACGGCAGACTTTCCATCGACTATAATAATGTTCTGGGTCTGTCTCAAAACCCCGATTCCTCTGTGAAAGTTTCCCTTTATGGGAATGATCTTTCCTAACGTCACTCTTTTAACTCAGCACACCACATTTTTAAACCAGAAATGCTTTTAAGTTCAAGTTAGTATTCAGTTTAATAGCTGGATAATTTCAGATTGCCATGGATCACTTTGTCCAGTAAAAGAATTTCATGTGTGGGTGTTGCATAAATATAACTGAAGTGATACTTTGCGAGAGAAAGAGAAAACGTTTTATACAGCTTGTATCAAGTCTAGAAATCTAAAAAATCTTGGACAGTTGATGTCCTTAAAGGAGCAGTGGATAACTCTTCAGAGTGGACTGCAAATCGGGAGGTACACTGTAAATCCCCACATCTGCTGTAATCTTAGCCTGTTTATCCAGAAGACAGACACATGCAGTGCATTAGTGGATCAGGTCTGAACCACTTTCTTTGCTGAAAGAAGCAATATAATGCTTTTCACCATAAACTGAGCTCCGTAGCTCTTTTGGCATTATCAGTACAATGCAAACTGGTTTTAACACAATTTAGAGTTGTGGCTACCATTGTAGTATCTAAGGGGTGTATCTGAAACAGTCATGTTTCTTGAGGTAATCACTTGAACAATATATAACCTTAGAAAGAGAAGAGAAGTCCCAGCTAAAAGCTATTTGAAAACAAGGTAGCCCACAGGGCACCCCGAGATAAGCTGATTCTCCTTTCATTACTTCTTAACCATCCATTAAAAGCTAAGTGCTCTATTCTGCCCCTACTTGTACCCTGCGGATCCTGGAGGTTTGTGCTATGTGAATGAAAGGCAGTACTCCAATCTGTCATTCAAACTACAATTAGACATCCATCTTCAAGAGCACAGGGCATAAAGAAAATATAAAATAGAGGGAAACAAGGGCTTACTTGGGAAAGTAGGAAACAAAGAACACGTGGCCCACATAGGCACGTTACATGTGTTTTCATTTCTGAAATGTTTTGTAGGCTTGGAAAAAAATTGGGTGCATAGGTTAAAGCAGTCCCTAGGCAACTTTAACTTGCATTTACTGAGCTGATCACCATCCGTTATCGCTGACCTTGGCAATACTACAAGAATCCTATATTCACACGGATAAACTCTTCTCTGCAACTTCACCAACTTATTAGGATAAGCAGGCTCTACTTCAGCATCTGGCATGTGTGATTCATATCTATCTATTTTTCATTCAGCTGCCTCTTTCCACCTCTCTTTGGACAGTGATTGCTTCTCCTCCATTTCTCCTGCTGTGTGCTATGTAAGTAAGTTTTCAAGAGATCAGTTTATTCAGGAGAGAAAGCTGACGGTGACTAATATCCAAGAGAGTGCAAGCTTATGTTACCCCAATTAGTCATGAAGAAGTATGTAGAAAAATATGAAGTGCAAGGGACCTAACTAAGACTGGAAAAAAATCCTTTAGGTTGGGCTAAACTGTACAGAAGATACTGTTACCCATTGTATATTGTTCTCTACTTGATAATTGTTGAAGAAAAAAACCTGTGTGGCTGATACAAAACTGCTTTTAAGCACCTCTCATTACGTTTATATTTTAATTCAGAACCTAAACTTAAATTCAAATATGGATTTCCTTATTATTGTAATATTATTGTGAAAAAGTGTGAAAAATATCTTCGTGTATGTATAAAAGTAATATAAGCTGATTAATATTAAGGATAAATAGTTGCAACTAGCACACTAACATTATAGCAAAGACCATCTCAGCATCATTCTTGTGCCAGACTGTTTGTACACTCGATATCAGAGAAGCACATGGCTAGGTATTACTGAAAGATAAATTATTCTTATAAATGGTGAGATTGAAGTAAGCATTGCCAGAATGAAAACGCAATTCTTCAAAGATAAGTTACTCTTTAAGATCATATACTTTAAGAAGTGTTTAGGTTTTTCTTTTTTAAGAGCTGTTGCAGATTTAATATTTCTTCTGTAATAGAATGTCTGTGGAAAAACCAAGTAGGGCACTTACTGCTAAGCCATTTCTCATATAGTTTCAATATCTATTCCGTATCTTTTGTGTACCACTAAAATTCATTGCCATTTTAGTATAAATTGAGTATTATAGAGAATAAAGAGCAATGTTAAGGCACAAAAAATGTAAAGCATTATCTAAGTATTTATTCTATATGTGTATGTCCTGATTTGAAACATCGAAATAATTTCTTGACCAAAACAGACTGCTGTGCAGTCATATGTTTTATGTACCTGGCAAAGCTGGAGGTTTACAGTTTTCACATTTAGCATTAATACTCTGGGATTATGCAGCTGAAGAGTTGGACCGATTAACAACAGTGCTTTTGTTTATACGGTGTTAAGGTCCAGTGACAACTGTATTATTTCTTGCCTTTTCAGCTGTCCACACTTGTGCAATAAGCTCAATGTCCTGTCAGGTTTCATCATGTATCCTCTTTATTATCACATTGTGTGAATCTGTATAGTTGTAAATTAGAATGACTTTTTTTTTTTTTTAAGTTGAATTCCTCATCACAGCAAAGATGCCATGGTTACCATGTCAATCAGGCACGGATAATCAAGTCCATAATAAGGGATCTCAGGTATGCTTGGTATCTGGCTGGGAAATTAAAGTTTTAGAAGTTAATGCCAACAGGACTGTTGAGGAAAACAGCTGCAGTGTAGGACCCGGTAATTTTTTATACTTTTTTTAAGGCTCAAAGGGAACGCAAGTAACATGTCTGTTACTTTAAAAATGTTGGTGTATTTTATTGTCTCTCATGTACACAGATTTCTACTATCCTTCAGAAAATTCCCTTTGAAAACATGACAGCAGGAGTCTGGCACGGTTGATCAGGACTATCTAAGCACACCACCAGGTTTAGCATTTGTGTACTGTGTTTGTCACTGCCATGTGGGACTTGTTATATTTGCAGTCTTCTTAGTCCAAATTTTCTTTGAAAAGTAGTTAGCAGCACAAC
Organism: Pygoscelis adeliae; assembly: GCF_000699105.1. Classification (NCBI taxonomy): domain Eukaryota; kingdom Metazoa; phylum Chordata; class Aves; order Sphenisciformes; family Spheniscidae; genus Pygoscelis; species Pygoscelis adeliae. Next base: position 8,646,872 of record NW_008824053.1, on the reverse strand, counting down.
GCAATCCCAGAGCTTGGGATTGTGCTTTTCCAATTCTCTCCCCCATCCCACCCCGGGGGGGGGAGTGAGCGAGCGGCTGCATGGTGCTTAGTTGCCGACTGAGGTTAAACCACGACACTTGTGTTTGTTTTCGTCAGTATGCAATAATCCGTCCTCATAGGATGGCTGTGTGAGCCGCAAAAGTGTAAATGCCATTCTTGCCCATGTTCTCATTCCAGGTGCTGAACCAGCTATTCCCCTTTGAAAGAGCAATGAATCTGCCAGTTGTCAGCAATCTGAGGTTTAGATACTAACTTCTCCCCTTGTGTTGCTGTGTACTGATCTCTTTTATCCTAATTTCTGTTTGTTTGTTGTTCAGGGGGGGGGGGGGGGGGGGGGGGGGGGGGGGGGGGGGGGGGTTTTTTTTAGTGAGCGAGCGGCTGCATGGTGCTTAGTTGCCGACTGAGGTTAAACCACGACACTTGTGTTTGTTTTCGTCAGTATGCAATAATCCGTCCTCATAGGATGGCTGTGTGAGCCGCAAAAGTGTAAATGCCATTCTTGCCCATGTTCTCATTCCAGGTGCTGAACCAGCTATTCCCCTTTGAAAGAGCAATGAATCTGCCAGTTGTCAGCAATCTGAGGTTTAGATACTAACTTCTCCCCTTGTGTTGCTGTGTACTGATCTCTTTTATCCTAATTTCTGTTTGTTTGTTGTTCAGTTCACTGTCTCTGAGTAAGCTAATCTGTTTAGACTTTTATATATACACATGGCTCTGGTTTAGGCTTGTGTTTGCTTTAGGATGGTAGAAGTTCAAGAGGGATCGAGGTGTCTGTTGCATGGGGCAGACTCCCCATTATACACACAGCCCTGGGGATACTGGAAGCCTTTGATAACTGGAGCGTCACCATTTGGGTTTTTTTTCCTTGATGTCCGGATTTGGTAAAATGCAATTAATTAAAAAAAAAAAAAGGCAAATAATTAGTAACTTGGGCAATGTAGTCAGTTGAATTTCTCTTGGTAGGATACCAAAAGACCCCCAAATCATCCAACTCGTCCCCTGTCCCTCTTGATGGGTCAATATGTGACTCCTAACTGCTCCAGATCTTCCCTTTGGCCGATGTGGCACACCTCACTGCTGCTTCTAAGAGCTGTTAAGGTCAATGGACGTTTTTGTTCTCTGCCCTCTGTGTCTCTGTTAATTATCCCAGAGGTATAAAATAAAAACAAAGAACAGAGAACAAGTAAATATATAGAATAGATTGAATCCCTCAATCCAATATGGAAAAAAATTGCTAATAATTGTTAGTAAATTGATGGTAATTGCTAAAACTCATAGCAATTTGTTTGCTTTCATATAAACAAATTACTAAAATATGTTGCTGTGACTTACATGTCCCCATTTCATCTCACTCACTAAATGGTTATTGCTCCACACTTTAAAACACTGTTTATATACAATTCTGTAACAACCTCACTGTATGACAAACTCACATTAACATCTCTAACTTGGTGTTTGGAGCATTTGCACTCACAGAAGGTTTGTCTGGAAGGCCCCTAAGATCAACGAGAATTTTTCCATTGCTTTCAATATGCTTACTGTGAATCCCAAAGTGAAAAGTAGCTTGCAGTGAGCCTGGATATTAAGCAGGCTGGTACACACAAGTAGGAAGTGCCAGACTGTAAATTTCTGGGTAATGTTTTTGCTTCCGAGCCAGACTGCTGGGTCGGTGTGAAGTTTCTGCCTGTGGTCTCTCGTGCAGTTGGGGCTACCAAGCATTTAGCAACAGTGACAACAAAGGCCTGACCTCCACTCTAGCGCTTTGGCTGCCATAATATTGCTTCACCCCACATGAGTGAATTTTAAACTAAAAAAAAGAAACCCTAATGGTTCTTTTATGCACTTTTGTAAGAAATTTTTCTTTTAAATGTGTAACATATGCTATGTCTATGTATTTTCTTCTCCTCCACTGCCCTCTCTTTCCTCTCCATTTTCTAAGAGAAAGGAAATTTTAACAATTTTTCCTCTGCTGTGCATGGGAACACCATTCAGACTTGTCCTGCGTCAGTCAAAGCTCATCACTCCACAGTCAGGCATATCAGTTTAATCCTGCCACAAAGTTCTGACTTTCTCAAAATCTGAGAACTCAGTTTGCCAGCCAACAAACAGCATCAGATTCCTTGTTCCATATGTTGAATGATGAAATGCGTATACTTTATCTCTTTTTCTGCCTTCTAAGTTCTCAGCAGTTCATATGCTTCTGTGATGGGAACTTCAAAAACTTCTATTAATTATTAGTAGCTCTGGTCAGAGAAATTTAGCTAGAATCATATTCCTCTGGAATATTCAGCTCTGTCAACACAGTACAAGGTCAGTTCTAATTCTGTCAGAATTAGCTTTCTGAAAAAGTACCTGGAATACAGTTCTGACAATGTTACGGCGCTCTAATTTTAACTTTTTATTTCAAAACGTTCTGTTTATAATAACAAATTAAAAAATCAAAATCAAAGTAACTGTTTTTTGTAAGTGAATTTCAGAACACTCAGGTTTAATGTTCTGTCTCTTTCTAAATTGAGAATTGTTTTATAAGACAAAATGTCCACATGTGATCCAGGAAATTTCAATATAACACTAGGCAGAGTAGACTCTAATATGTATCTCAATGAAATACCTTGTTGTACGGTCTGCCATACATGTTAATCACGTGTCTAATGTTTCCTATGTGATCTAATAAAAAGGTAGAAATATTCTGGAAATAATGAACTTAGTAGAATGCATTTGCAGTTAATATTTTTTTAACACATGCTATACAGTGTATTGTGGATCGTAAAAGGAATACAAATCAAATTAATTAGATTAGTCTAAGTAAAGAACAAAATCAAATGCCTTTCGCTACAAAACCCAGGTAGCCATCAAGTGCGTGTAAAGATCCTAAAATGTCCCAAAGCTTTCAGCATTTCTCAACCTTACATATTTTGCAATGTGATTATTTAAATAAAATATTTCAGTACAAAAAGGTAAATATACACGCAAGCACACATTCACACACTACAAACACTAAATCTCATGTCCAATGTAGGTTAAGTGGCATCTAGCTCTTCAAAAAACATCGTGAAAAAAAGATTTCATATCCATCATTAAAAATGCATAAGAAAACAAAATATAGGAGAAATATACAACTTGAACACAAGTAGGGGACGTTTAATAGATATCAGTTCTTTTCTTTTGAATGCACAGGTAACTTATCTCATGCCTTTCTCAGCTTGCTTTTTAGCATCCTGTGTGCTGGATGCTAAAATCTATCTAACTTGCTACAAATTGCTTTTAAACACTAGCTTCTAATAGTGACAGGGTTTTCCACATCCCTAAACTGAAAATTCCTGCAAACATTAACTACTAATTCAATAAGCGTGGGGCCTGCAAAACAATGCAAGCCTTAGCTCTAATTTCCTTCATGTTGACCCTTCTCTCAGAACAAACTGCATTCAGTTAATCCCACTGCTCCAGATTAAAATTTAAAAATTAAAATCTTGAAAGTCGCTGCCCTTTGAGCAATTTTAATGGGGACCCAATTCAAAATCTAGGTTCTGTCTCGCTGTTGACTTTACTGGCTTAAGTGAGCCTCCTTGAAAAGCTCTGTGCTGTCCTCTGCTAAGTGTCCTTTGGCACATAAAAAACAAATTATGAGAAAGGAAGGTAAAATTTGTTTGCACTTTTTTTTTTTTTAACTGAAGGTAATTATAACTGTTTGTTAATTCCACTGAGAGGATCAAGTTCTGCTCTCTAAAGGCAGCGTAAGTCCACTGAAGCCCTTTGAATTGCTCTGAATTCAACCCAGGTAAATGCCAAAAGAATTTTTCCCCTTGGACTGCAGTGGCACAATGTTAAATGCGTTAAACAGGAAATCAGAACTCCAAAAGACAAAGAGTTAATTAGTACACAGCTGAATATATAAACTAAATAAATTATCCAGGACATATTGTGCCAAAAGAAGTGGTGCCAAGCGTAGCTATTTTGAAAAGCTGTCAGATGGAGGCGTTCAGTGGTTTGCATAGCAGATATAGACTGCCGAATGCCTCCCTTGAGCCTGACACCGTTGATGCTGTATAACCTTAATTGAGATACGATTCCAAACTCTTCTCCCTTTTTTGCTGTTGACAGTCACATCTACCTGTGAGTGGACAAAATTCCAGATGTAGTAACTCAAAGCTGTAACCTCCTCTCCCCAAACTGTTATGTGATAGGAATGCTTAATTTTGAGATTGCTTGGAAACATTAAAATAGCACTTGTAATCTCTTTCCTGAAAAAGAAAATAAACCTGATTTTCTAAACCGAATGAGACCTAGTATAATTATGTGACAAAGCAAATACCAGACGCATAACACGAAAGCAAAGCGTCTAAAACATAGAAGCCAAATAAAACATCCAAGTCTGTCTACTTTTCTCCTCATTTCTGTTGAAATAGTTGACGTGTGTGCATAACGAACCGTATGTAGCACATCTGCATCCAGAGGCCAACTGCCTCTCTAAAAATAATTGTAATACTAATTGCGAGAACGATGAAGTCTGCTAAGACATACATACCAATGATATGAGTCAGCAAAAAATACATCCAGCTGTTCTGTCCTTGAAAGAGTCCTGGGGCTTGCACAATGCAAAAGTTCATCCTTTTTTCCTTTTGTTCTTTTATTTTCCTCAAGGACCACGGGTCACAGTTTCATTTTGTCCATCTGATCATTAACTTCAAGGGATGAGAAGAATGATTTCACCAGAACATCTCAAAAGAATTACAGTCTTGGGTTACGTTCGGTGACTCCTGCTCTTCGTACCTCTCTGAGCTGTGAAATAGACCCTTTCGTGCTCACCTCTGCGCTGCCAGTCTCTCCCTGCTCTACTGGCTCTTCTCCCACCTTCTGCCCTTTTGCCAATGCTTTCGCATAATGTTGCTTAAAATCTTTAGACTATCTGGTGCTTCCTTAGGATGTATTCAGCATTTTGCTTTGCTTTGAAGAATATGTCAACAAAAGGAGGAAGAAGATAGGGTATGATCAGGAACCTTGGATACTCAAAAGATACTTTTGAAAAATCTCCTTTTCAGAGATTTTCATATTTTCTCTGATTTACTCTGAATGTTATTAACCAAAAGAACAAAATGAGAAGTTGCCATTATTCCCTGTAACCACTACAAAAACAGCTCTGGAAGTAATTTTTTTCCTTTAAATTTTTATTTCATACTAAAAGAATTTAATTATTATCATGTTTTGTGATGACTTTTAAATGTTATTAAAAATTATAGTCAGTAGCCTTTTGCTAACTGCAAACCAGTTTATAGTGCAGTATTCCTTGGGTAAACTGGTATTTTGACCGTATTATTATGACTAGCTCTGTCACTGAAAGCAAAGTACATCCCTAGATTTCTTATTTAAACCTGGTGACAAAATACATACCACTACTAAACTATAGGTGGATCGTTAGGCACTGTAAATTGAATTAATTCTCTTGAAGCAGCGGAGCATCAGAATCATTAATTTATTTTAACAAGCATATAATTAATTTATTTGTTTCCCTATTCATGGTCAGTTAGCTATTTCTGTTTTCTCAGTGAATTAGGGTATCACACACAACATGCATATTTTCTGTGTGCTTCTTTCCATGTGTTTCTTTATGTGTAAAGAGAGTGTCTTTTCTTTAAGGACATGTCTTTTCTGCAAGTTCACAGGGATGAAACAGGCCTTTTTATAGTGTTACCAAAATCAGAAGAGTCCAGAAAGAGGAAATGTCCTTTCTCATACTGAAGACCTGACAGAGAGAAAATTGGTGGTTTTCCATAAATGAGCTGCTTGATTGAAGTCAGATAGTTACTTGGGTCTCATTATGTGTGGTTAGTTTGGCTAAGAATAGACACATTCAAAACCAGACATCAATGTCTTAAAAGCCACTCACGGGATAAACAACAGCTTCTTTCTTTAAGCCACTTAATTTTTGCCATCAAATTAATATTTTATTATTCTTTAGAGCCCCTGACATGGTCTTTATGATTTTAAGATGTGCAACACACCATATACACAAATTCTAAATAGGGTCTTGCAAGTCCATTGAGAAAAGGTGCTGGAACTAAATATTTTAGTTTCCAGCAGAAGTAATTAACTGTGTATAATGTTGTAATAGTTTATTTTAAGTGAGAATGAGCAAGAGAATAAAAATATAAATGAATACAATTTCTGAATTGCTTATCTATAACATTGGCTTCTGTTTTCATCCGTACATATCTTGTTTAAAGCTGTTGATCGAGTCTCCTGCTGGTAAGCATATATTTTATAGCCTAAACCATTCCATATTTCACACAAGAGACTTCATAAAGGAGACAGATTTATAATTTCTTTCACTGATCTCAAAATTATCAATTATTTTTTATAGAACTTTTTGCATCATTTACCGAGAAGGTATTCATGGCTTTATAGACCCTTTCTTTTTCCATCAGTCATTCAGAAGTAAAAGATTTATGAAGTCAAATGTTTTTTTTCATGCTCTGATTCATACAAGCATGTTGGTTAAAATTGGTGATGCTTCAGTCAAAATAAATGTTTTACTTTTTAATGTTTATACTTTTTAATAATGCAGAATAGGTGAATTAAGAAATAGGATGGCATGAATACATAGACAAAGACAGATTAATATGGGCCAAAATTTTCAAAAATTACTTTCATGATTTAATTGTACTTTCTCATTTGTTTAATTATTGGGTATTTTTTCTGGATTATTGTAACTACTGGGGAAAAAAAAGACAAACCTGTCACATTTTGACCAGTGATTACATCAAGCAAGCAAAAAGGTAATAAATTGTCAGAAACAGCTAGAACAGTTGAGGCTAGGACATGCCAATAGCAACATACAAAAGGATATTTAAAAGTCTTCCATATTTAATACAAATAATTAGCAACTTGTAAACACTGTGGAATTAGACATGCTCTTAACCTAAGTTTATACACATTTTGGAAAGTTTTCTGCACAGCCCCCAGGCTGGGTGCACTGATATAGGTACACTCAGTGAAGGATTTAGTTAGGTGGTTTTTAATAATATCAAAGGGATCCCTTTATGTCTCTGTAATATGTGTTTCTGTAATAATAAGCCTTTAACTAGAATTTGCATGGGTCCATTTCTGTCTGGCTCCCAAGACATACACATTCACAGCTCTGTACTGATATGCTCTTACACAGATCATTTTACATTAATGTGGAAGTGTATAGTTTTTAATGGAACATATGAGAGATACACGGTATAGCTTTCCTATCAAAAACATGCCAGGAAAAAACGGCTAACAGTCTTAGTGGTCATTAACAAATACCTGGATTAAATTCCATATGGAGAGAATCTGATTATCAAGACAGCTTTCTACAAATGATGAGCAGACTGATTATAGAAAAGCACAGAGGATTACAGGAGAATGACCGCATCAGAGCAAAAAAGAGCAGAGTTAGAGAGCTTAATCTGAGCTGAGTGGAATAGGCCAACTGCAGCCAAGTAGGGTAGGATGGCTCCATCAGAGCATAACAAACTAGGCCAATAGTGCTGGCAGTGCGAAGAGGAGTGTGAGCCAACTCTATCAGGAGGAAAAGAAGAGCTGAGAAGAACAGTTCCTTTGATGAAGAGTGGAATAAGCCAGCCTCTTTAAAGAGAGAATCAGACCACGCTCAGCAAAGAGAATTGTACAGCTACAGCACTTAAAAAGCCTGAAATCAATATTACTTGATTGGAAAGAACTGTAAGTATTATGCCAGAAGAGGCAGCTTTAGGTTGGAAACAGAGTCAAAAACCATGAAGTGCTCCACGTAAAATCGCTTGACATGCAGGATACCATAGCGAGACAGACTACTAAAGAGAAAGTCAGCAAAGCCGAGGCTTACAGAGCTCTTGGAAATGTGTGTTGATCGATGCTAACAGCAAGATCAGTGATTCAACAAGTGCCTCTCACTGTATTTACTTTCCATCAGTATTTCTGTCCTCTACTCTGTCTTCCAATCATACATTGAGAAGAGGAGACAGGTAATCACAGAACTTTTCAGGAACGATTTTGAGAGAAATAGAATCTAGTAATGCTTTCCATTCATTGCAAAGTATGATGTAAAAGCAAAGTGAGGTGATTGCAGTAACTGTTCAGTCACAGACAAATGGAACGAAGCAGTAAAGGTTTAAGGTAATTTTTTGATGTATGTTAAAGCAAATATTTTCAATTTTATACCTCAGAAGTTTGCATTGAAGTAGGAGGTAAACTCCTTTGAATGACGAATTGCAAATCTAGGACAAGCAGATATCTCTGAATAGGTGTTAGGGAGATGCATCACGCTTCCTGTAAAAGAATAACAATTCATGGAATAACAGCAGAATAAACATCTTTGTGTTTTAGTTTAAATATCTTTTATTTTCCTTTATCAATTTCACCGTTACTATGATGACCTTCTTCAGGTTAGAAGACTGGCAAACCGTTCCTAAAGACAGGATGAGGCATGGCACAGAGCTGTCACTGACTTTCATGTTCCTTAGTGCATGTGTATTGGTCATTGTGGCCAGAAGTCCACTGGAATATCTTATCAAAGGCAAACTAGCAGCTGGGAACTTGGAGGTTAATTTTTTCAAAAAGAAATAATAACCTGGTGTTGTTATCATCTGTTAATTTTTTTAATTTTCACTTTATTCTGGGTAAAGAGTTGCCTCATGAATCTCTCTAGAATGATAAATGGTGGATGTTTTCATACTTCCTCTCCCAGAGCTCGATCCATGGTTATCGTAATGATTAATCCCTGAGTATTCATTAGCCTTTCTGCATAATCCTGATCTAGGAATGACAGTCAGGAGGATTCCTTATACTAGAATGATGTAATGCTCTGGGAAATTAGTCACTGAGAGTTCCGGTACAATAGTGTTACATTACAGAGAGATAATCACAAGAGGAGAAAGTCTTACAGTGACACAGTATGTCTATGAAAGTCTCTGGGTTACAGAATGAAAGTGCTTTCTACAACCCCCTGTCCATGTCAAGCTTTAATAATGCCTCTTATCATGACATTAGACAAATCAGACTGAGTTTGTGTTATTCTACTAGCTTCAAGCCAGAACTGCAAATCCTGGTTGTGTCTGATAACCTCAGTTAAAAAAAAAAAAAAAAAAGAAAAGAAAAAGAAAGGTCTCTTCTAATTCTCCAGGGACTGCCTATTATAGGCAAATCACTTTCAAGAAATAAGGTACGATTTTTGGTAAATTAGCATTCCTGAGAGTGAATGGTGGCTAAATTTCTGCCAGAGAATGAAGCTGCCCTGGAGACTTACATGTGATGCTAAACTTGAGCATCCAGGCAACCATCTGATGAAGTTTCATTTTGGCCCATGCCTAAAAATAACAAAAGACTCAAAAATGTGTGCGTGAAAGGCTATAAGAAAAAACGCACTTCCCTCAAGTATGTACAGCAATTAGCAACAAAAAAGATGCAGAAGAATGGAAAGATCACTTAGTATAATGTTTAATAGAAAATAAGCAAATAGGGAGCACTGGGAGTAAAGAAAGAAACATGATAACATGTAGAATGCCCTTAATGCTATCTCAATTTAAATCTAGCCTGAAAACTTTTCTATTTGCACCGACTATTCAGGTTTAGCTTCCTCTTTCCCCATTTTATAAAGGACTTTGAACTGACTGCTTGATGTTAAAAGCAGTATATAAATTGAAACTCTGTTATGCTTCAGAGCAGATAAAGATATTGCAAATGCAAAGAAAAACTTTCAAATGAGACACACTACAGCTGGAAATGCAAACCACATTAATCCAAGAAGTTTTTGTTTTTTAGTTCTGCCAAAGGAAGAAAGAGGTCAAGGGTGAAGTTTTAAAGAATATAGGAAGGGATATGAAACAAAATCATAGAGGATAGTAAAATAGCTGAATAACAAATGAAAGCACGCACTGTCAGATGAGTCCAAGAGACCAGGCAGGAAGCCAGCAAATATGGTTGCAATATTAAAACAAGGGCTGAAAATCATCAAGAAAATTATAAACACATTAAATGTCTGTATGTGGGGAGGGAAGGGGGCAAAAGTAAGTGACACAGAGGGAGTCGTCAGATGACTGCACGGGGTTATATTTTACAGCACGTGCAGAACACTCGGGGTTTGTCACAGTTTGCGTAGGGCAGCAGTAAGGGCATCCTAAATATTAGATAAAATCTGGCCATATTGGAGTCAATGTGAGTTTTGACACTGACTCTGGCAGAGCCAAGATTTCATTCATTAAGGGAGGACTTTAATACCCACCTCAGTGAGGTAGTAAAAAAATTATTATTTCATTTTGCAGAGGGGAAACTTGGACTCCAGTTGAACTAAGGTCATATTCTGTAAAGATTTGTTGCCTCTGTAAGGTCTAGAGGACTTCAAATTTTAACAGCTGTGTGTCTGGCAGGTAGAATAAGACCTCAAAACAAGATTTAAGTGTTCAGCTTTTCACTACAGTGTTCAGGTAGAATTAGTTGGGTAACTTAAACCAAGAGAGCTGCTTTGAGCTAAGCCAACAGGAGTAAGCTTGCACTAGACATTGAGAAAAAACTTGGGCTTCCCCAGCCATGCCTAGCCAAAAAGCCTGTTTTGTGATTATTTTTTTTTTAGTAAAACCTCTATGAATAACTGGGAAATGTGTCTAATTAGCTCAGGCTTGGCATGACACAAACACAGTCACACGACATTGTTTCAGATCAGGAGGTGCTCATAGTTCACCAGAAGAAATGCCAGAGGAAACATTCATCAGGTGCCCAGTATATGGATGAGGAATAACTTAGAAAAGACTAAGTAAAGAAGTCTGTAACCCAACCCTTCAAATTCAACGTAAGAGGGAAACAACTCCTAAGCATAAGCATTTACTCGTATTCCTTGAATGAACTGTGCATGACTTTTTCTTTTTAAAGAGATGCTGGAGGACTTGTTGAATACATGTCATATTAAACAATTATTGACTAAAACCCCTCCAAAATAAAATGCGGGGAGTACAGCCTAGAACACTTCCCCCTTTTCACAGTTGAATGCCCTGCTAAAATTAAAAGCTGTGCTCTCTCTTTTATTTTTCCTGCTGGTGAAGCTAGTCTTGCTTTATTTGCTGTTTGCATTATTTGTTATGACATAGTGTTATCAAGATAGGAGATGTATATTAATTCCAGACAATCTGGTGACTCACTCATCGTGGTGGTTATGGCTTGTAAACCTCCTGACATGTAGAAATGAACATTGCTCAGGAACTTAAGTGCTTCTTCACCTAGCTTTTGGTTTCTGATGGTGCTTATAGAGATTTCCCATTTACCATAGCTGTCCAAAGCATGTGCACAATGCACATCTGAGTATACCCAAAGATGTTCCAGGTAGGACAAAAAAAAAAAGAAGCTTTTTTGGGGGGCTTATAAAGCCACAGGTCAGAAGGGGTTTTAAGCATTATTGGACCCTCAACCTTACCTAAGTCTCATTTTCAGTGTGTAAGGCATATACGGACATTCGCTTTGCAACTGGTTGGAACATCAAAGTGCTCCAGCCCCTAGACCATTTTCAGCCAGCTGGAAGCTCACTCTGCTTCTGCTAAAACAGGGACTACGTCAGCACTCCACTTCATCCAAAATCACCAAAGCTTCGGCTGCTGAAACCTTAGCTAAAAACTGCATGAGCTCAGTTAACTTTGGCTGAAAATAAAGGAGCAATAACAAGGTCTGTCCCATTACCTGAGCTGCAGCTGTAAGGCTGTAGTTGTAGCTGGATGCAGGAAGGACGTCTGCTTGTGCCTGAAGCTTCTTGGATGTATTTCTAAACAATGTGCTTTTGATCTCCCAGATCTCCTGAAGTTTTTGCTTAATGTACTAACCCTCCATCTTCCTTGCTGCTGGGACTTTCCTCATGACTATTTGTCCTGGAGTCTGGCAGTCTCTCCCTAGTCAGCTTGTGCATGAATTATTACAATGTTCCTACTGCAGGGATCAACAAAACACCCTGTCTTATTAAAAACATGATTTTCAAACTTATTATTTATGTATAGAGTTGCCAGCTAATATGTTTTTTTTTTAGTCAGGGTGTTTGTTATATTTCATAGACTCTGTGTTCTGTTTCTGTATCAGCCAGGGACCACTCTTTTGGAAGGACAGATCCTTTGTAAGCAAGAAATTAAACTGGCAAGCAAAACTATTTATTCCAAATAATTTTTCAGTTCTTGACCAGCTACAGGCTTAAGGTTGTCTATCCATAAACCATTGAGCCAGACTAGAGTATTTTATGTCATTCAGGAGCCAAAAATAACATTTTTTTTTCCCCCATAGGAAAAAAAAAAAAACCTTTCTAATACTGGCCTAAGTCTGTGACTTAGATTTGTGTAAAATTAAGTTGGATGCATTTTTCTACATTTCTAATTGTTTCTTCACCTTTAACTACTATAATTAGAGCTGTATTACAGATGACAACTAAAGTTGCTGGGGTGAGGAGAACCTCAATCCATCCTACTCCTACCAGTTTGATGCCAGGGCCAGCTATAGATACCCAGAGCCTGGAGAAGGAACACAGGTCAGCAGGAGAGCACCTCAAGAGCAGCACAAAGGAACTCCAGCCAGTAAGACAGTTTCATCGGGGGCCCAACTTAAATGCCTCTATGCAAACGCACGTTGCATGGGGAATAAACCAGAGGAGATAGAGACGTGCGCACGCCTGCAGGGCTACGACCTTATTGG
>NW_008824053.1:8633630-8633947 GCF_000699105.1 Pygoscelis adeliae | reverse complement strand
TGCAGGCCACCTGACCAGGAAGACCGAGCGGATGAGGCCCTCTATAGACAGATAGGAGCAGCCTCACATTCCCCAGCCCTGGTTCTCATGGGGGACTTCAACCACCCCGATATCTGTTGGAGGGACAACACAGCAGGGCATAAGGAATCCAGGAGGTTTCTGGAATGCGTTGATGATAACTTCCTTCTCCAAGTGGTAGAGGAGCCAATGAGGAGAGGTGCTATGCTGGACCTTGTTCTCACCAACAAGGAGGGGCTGGTGGGGAATGTGAAGCTCAAGGGCAGCCTGGGCTGCAGTGACCACAAAATGGTGGAGTT
>NW_008824053.1:8568877-8631828 GCF_000699105.1 Pygoscelis adeliae | reverse complement strand
AGCAAGTCCAGAGGAGGGCCACAAAGATGATCAGAGGGCTGGAGCACCTCTCCTCTGAAGAAAGGCTGAGAGAGTTGGGGTTGTTTAGCCTGGAGAAGAGAAGGCTCTGGGGGTACCTTCCAGTACCTGAAGGGGGCCTACAAGAAAGCTGGAGAGGGACTTTTTACAAGGGCATGTAGTGATAAGACAGGGGTAATGGCTTTAAACTGAAAGAGGGTAGATTTAGATTAGATATCAGGAAGAAATTGTTCACTATGAGGGTGGTGAGGCACTAGAACAAGTTGCCCAGAGAAGTTGTGGGTGCCCTGTCCCTGGAAGTGTTCAGAAACGTTCAAGGTCAGGTTGGACGGGGCTCTGAGCAACCTGATCTAGTTGAAGATGTCCCTGCCCATGGCAGCGGGGTTGGACTAGATGACGTTTAGAGGTCCCTTCCAACCCAAACTATTCTATGATTCTATGAATATGTTAAGGCACAACTGAGAATTAAAAATAAATAACAACATTGCTAGTTGCTGACAGTGAGTATCCAGCATGCAATAACCCACCTGTACTTCCACGTTTATAAAATATTATTACCCTTATTTTTTAAATATACGTTTCTCCTTTCTGTTTTTGTAACTAATTTATATCTGTCTTGTCTTGTATATAAAATGCTAGAATATATTTGACATACAGAGTACCGTGTACTTAGTCTCATCATTAGGGTTTTTTTTTTCCTTCAGATTTTATTTCCTGTTGGCATAGGTGCTTTCGGATAAGCAAAACCAAATCACCTCTCTGGGCCACCTGTTCCAGTGTTTCACCACCCTCAGTGTAAAAAATATCTTCCTTATATCTAGTCTAAATATACCCTCTTTTAGTTTAAAACCATTACCCCTTGTCCTATCGCAACAGGCCCTGCTAAAAATTTCTTATATCTTTTTTATCATCTTTCTTATAAGCCCCCTTTAAGTATTGAAAGGCCACAATAAGGTCTCCCTGGAGCCTTCTCTTCTCTAAGCTGAACAACCCCAACTCTCTGAGCCTTTTTCATAGGAGAGGTGTTCCATCCCTCTGATCATTTTTGTGGCCCTTGTCTGGACCCATTCCAACAGGTTCATGTCTTTCCGTCATTCACATCATTATTCTTATTAACCCTACTACTGTTAAAAGCTCTGTTGATCTGAATGGTGGTAAAGATTCAAGATTTGCAAGGTTTGGGTTGGTTGAGAAACAGATTACTTGCAATATCTAGTTAAAAATTGCTTCTCTTTATTTTTTCCTTCCTTTATTTTTTCTTCTAATAAATGGCTATATTGGCTATAATGGCTAAATATTGGCTATATTAGATGGCGATTCCTGTATTCTAGGAAAATGTATACAAATATGTGAATAATTTGAACATTGAGTATACGTGTAAGTAATCAGTCCTTCCAAGATCAGGCTATAAACTTGCACAATTAAGAATTTGTCAGTGTTTCAAAACTAGTATCATTCTATAGTCTAATAGAAAAGGTGCTTTTTCAGTTTTTTCTATAGTTCAGGCTGAAAAGAATATGCTTAAAATCATGTATTTGAATAAAAAGGCATTAAATTAGAATATTTCATTGAAAAGCATCTTATTAATAGAAAAGAATGCAATAAATCTGCAGGCAAGTTTCCTCTGAAGAAAAATTAAAAGGAAAACAAAAATCTACAGAGAACTTGGGACCTGATATGCAATGGGAAATGCATGTTTTTCACCTACCAATAACAGGTTTTATCTCCTATGGAAAGTAAATAGCTGTCCTCGTCCTCCAGCCTCTTCCCCCCATTGCATATTGCAGGACTTCTTAGTGTGGTTCTAGCACTTGGGAATTCTCAGATTCTCTAGAATTGTCTCTATTTCTCCATGCCTCCCAATTCCTCCCATTCAGGAAACTTGTGGAAGAACAGAGGACACATAACAGGCTTTAACTAATGAAAATAACTAAATAAATTATTAGCATTTGCATTCCTTTATCAGTAGTTCCAAAATGAGATAAGTAAATAAAATTGCAGCCTAATTAAACCATATTCATTTTATCTTATCTATTTCCCCCCACATGTCCTGGACAGCTGTACCTTACAAAACAGATATCAGAGATGCCTAAAGAGTAAACTCTCATTAGGGAGGTACTATTAAGCATGCATCTTTTTGTATGCCATATCCACCTGCAACATGCAGTTTTACAACTCCTTTTGTACTGAAGTACAAATAAGATACTATAGAACAAAAAAGTAAAACAGAATAAAGACATGTTGCCTCTTCATTGCTAGCATGAGATATTTCTCCAGTGACAAAAAGCAAGGCAGTCCCACACAGAACACTATTATTTCTATGTTATCACTTCTTGCTGAGATAACACAAGTCCCAGCATATTTGGTGTTTTCCTTATCATCCCTGCTGTAGTGGTCATGTGCCTATATAAGAATCCCAAATTTCACTCTAAAAAGAAATGCTCTTGCACTCATTTTGGGGTGAGAATTGATTCATGACTGTTCACAGCTTGGGTTGCTGGTACAGTTTCTAACCTACTTTAATGTCATTATCTAATGGCCATAAGGGATTTTGATAGCAAAAGCAACAACTCAGAAGTGTAACTAGCTCACCCTACAAAAATTTAGTAGAAAAAGCTGTATTTCAAGCACTTGTCACGGCTGCTGTTTCAAAAACCTGTGACTAGCACCTTATTTCATCCCCAAACATGTCATTTTGACTCATTCATCAAAAGCACTTACTTCAGTCTCAGCCAGCTGCAAAACCATTTGAGGTTATCAAGCCAGAGAAGGAGCCTTCATACCCTGCTCGACTTGAAAAGCACCTTTGCTCTTTACATACCGGAAGGTAAATACACTATAAAAATGCCAAGGCCTACCACAGTTCAGATATTTGAGAGCCTCATGAAGAAAAGGTACACAGAGAACCTGAATAGATGCTGCCCATGAACTTTTCAAAGAATGCAAGAACATAATTCTTGCCTCTCTGAGTTGAGCAAGTCATCAGCTCACTCTTAATTCATTCCTCTCTTAACAAGCTTATAGAGCAAACCACCACAGAGAGGAGAGTGCTTTAAAAAGAGATCAACGGCAACCCCGCTGCCCAGCTGTGCTGTGAATCTTCTCAGGAGACAAGAGCTATGCATGGCCTCCCTGATGACGCAGTGTAGCATTTAATATTAAAAGTAAGTGGCAGCAACAATATAATTAGAAATTCCTTTTACTTTGCAAAGCAAAGGATGAACAGATTTGAAAAATGTTCCTAAGAACAGAGCAAATACCTAATCGGGCTCCAGAGATCGCACCTTTATAGTAAATGTTACGTCCATGTTGAGATCTCCCTGCTCATGAAGATAGGGGTCCCTACCAGAAATGGTAACAGATGCTTACATTTACCAGCATTAGCAGATGCCACTTTATTAAAGACAGCATCGGAATGGACTCCCTGAGTTTGAATTTCATAAAGTTTGTTAAGGAAATATTTTTGAAAAGAGAGGGAGAAACTATGTTTTAATGATGTTCACATGTTTCCCCAAAGAATGAAAGCTGATATGTCGTCAAAAGCATTACATGCTAATTTCATTAAAGTGGGGGAGGGTACCTAGAAAAAGCACAAAAGTAAATGCTGTTGACCTCCCTGGCAAGAGGCCGAAAAGGAACCTGCTCTGGGAAGCCAAGACTTTTTGCCTCTGTAACAACTAGGTAGGTGATGGCTGTCTTGGAAAATTTATGGTATCATTTTATTTGCAGCAGATGTCCCCTAAAAGCAAACAGTTTCACTTTATGCTACACAAATCTTATAGATAATTACAAAATGTATCGTGGACGTTCAGTAATGTTGCAGATATCAACAGTATTTTCTAAAATGGGTTATGAATGAAGAGAGAAAAAAATGTCCTGATACTGATCTAAGGCTTGAAGAGAAAAGGTTAATCAAAACAAGACATTTGCCGATGCTTTCTAGAAAATTGTTGTTTTAAGGGGAAAAGGTAAAAGTTGAAACTTTGTATGGAGCCCACTAATTAAATTATCATTTACTCGAAACAAGTATTGCAGTTCTAATAAAGATGACCAGATGCCAAAATAAGCCTTAAGTGGTATGAGTAGTTATGGTCAGAGACCTATAACCCAAGAGTTTATTTTGAATATGTATCTTTTTTTCAAGCAGGGAAACAATCCTACTTGCGTCTCTTGCTCTACCTAAGTAAAACAAGTTCAAATCATCAATTCCATTTTCTTAGTGGAACCCATATGATAGACCTCCTGTTCACTTAAGTTACGGTGGTTTTTTTCCTAAGAAGGCATTGCTAAGCTGCATCTTGCAGAAATTTCATCACCTCAAACCAACTAAAAGAATCAAGAACAATTAAACCAGACATTGTAGTCCCACAGAAAAGTTTTACCAATAGAGAGGTTGATTAAAGAGGAAGTGTCACCTTTCTATATCAAAATTTCAATTTCCCATGTTAAACTCTTTCCAGTTTCAAATATAAAACTTGATCCTTCAAGCCCTTGGACATGAACAAAACTGCTGTTAATGGGGTGATTTCTTCCCTTTTTTCCTCTAATTAGTGAAGTTCAAGGTGGAAATAAATGATTTTTTTTTTTTTTAATGAAATACAAATGGACAGAAACGATACATCTGTGAATTCACTGTTCATTATGCATGGTTTGTAAGAATGCATATTTCAAAAAGAAAGTCATTAAAGTAATTCTGCTGTTCTGTTTTGCAGGTCTTCGTGACTGTTTAAGCAATAAAATGGTTTAATCTCTCTGGATTGCAAAAGCAGAAACCCCTGACAAGGACAGGAGATTGACAGAATTTGTAATAATATATTTTTACTTATGTCACATATTTGTAATTTCAAGGACATGATTCACAATGACCCTATTGCAATGTTGTGTAGGCATTGTTCTACATGATTTGCATTAATATCTACAGAATAGTTTTCCTCTCTTAGTACTGCTTCAGAGTATATGCTTGTCATTAAAATTCTGGTCACAGATGTGGGTTAAAATATCTCTAACCTTTACAAATGTATTATGTGGCACTACTGACATAGCTTTTATTGCAGATAAAATCTATAACAAATTCTCTGTGTGACGGGAGAGGAACATGATTTTGTATTAAACTCAGATGATAGAGATGCATTCCTTGCTTGTACTTTTAAAATGTTTTGGATATAGTAACAATGAGTTAGGTTTTCTACTCCATTGCCGTTAGAAAGCCATTAAATCTATTCATTTTGTTTTAGCTTTGGTATTTTAATAAATTTTTCTTAAACTGACTTCCAGAAGAGGACATAAAATGGTGGAAAGATTTCAACTCATTTCCAATCTTGGTTGAATCCATCAGAAGTAAACAAGAAATCAGTTTATTAGGATGGACTACCTAACATCTATCACTGAAAATCCTTTATAACCTACATTAAACACAGCCCACGACCTTCTGCTTCTGTTTCCTAACTTCAATTGGTATTTGCATGCCTAAAAGGGTCTCACATGAATATATTTATTTTCCAAGTACTTTTTGCACATCCCTCTGCATAAACAGCATCCTGAACATCACTTCAACTTGCTCATACATGCAGTAGGAAGGTAGTACTTTCCCCATTGGTTATAGTTACAGTACCCATTGGTTATAGTCACAGTATTGTCACCCTGGATATGTTTACACAAGAAAGTTGTATCAGTTCACAAACTGAAGGCATGCATTAAACTAGTGTTTAACAGATATTAATTTCCGATAATTTTTTTTCTGCAAGAAGAGTACCTTTTTTGCTTATACCAGCAGGGGCTGATTCCACCTTTGTTGCAAAATAATGGTTTCCATTGGATAAGGTGACAGTTTCCATTGGTAGTTATATTGGCACAACTACCACCGAAATCTTACAACCAGACCTACCACTGTAACTCTGTCATTAAGAATGGTCAGGCAATCATGCAGCTGGAGGAGAGGGCTTGCTGCGGGTCGAGACCTAGAGCTGCAAGTCTATCACTGTTACTTGTACAGCTGGAGACTTAACTGGCTTGCGATGTCAAACACGCTCTTTACGATGACTCTGCCCTGATGAGCACAATGCAATACAGTCTTCCATTTCACAACATAGTAGACATCTGTATCAGAGCTTGTGACAATATTCATGAATTATCCAAGTGGTTATATTAATACAAAAGCTTACTACTTTTTTTTTTTCCTTTTTTAAAGAAAAGAGGGTCACACCAAGTGACTGTTGCAGCTTCAGCTGTCAGGATGGACTCACAAAATATATTTGAATCTCATGTTTACTGGTAGAGAGAGGTATATCTGTTAGTGAATGATCTTTAATTACAATGTGCTTTCTTTGGGAAAAGGAATTGGAAAATGGGGGGAATTTAACAAAAGAAAAAATAAAATTAAATCAATTAAATTAAATTAAATTAAATTAACTAATAGTGTTTATGACATCTTTAGTTTCTACCCCAGGAACCAGGGTACAACATCAGAAAAGATATAAAAAAACCCCATCCTAGTCACAGAGCTGGGCTACAAGGATGTGGTTGGGGCAAGAGGGGCAGTTCTGACATGAAAGCCAGTGCTGGGACTCTTCAGATCAATCCAAATGGGTATGTGTGGACTGGAGAAACGCTTGTGAGGGGCAAGGAGGATTTCATTCAGATGCCGCCAGATCTCTGGATCTTTGATTCTCAAGCAGTTTTCTCTCCTTGTACAGTCCCTAGCACCTTGGACATCCAGGAACTGTCTAGGGTTATGGAGTAATTCATTGCATGCTCAGAAAGGAATATCTCTTTGAAAAGTTGACGCAATTGTCTGCAGACCCTTGGAGAAGCAGTCTGTATTGACAGTAAGGAAGACAGAGTGAAAATTGCACAAAGTTGTGTTATTTAGTGATACTCAGTGATGAAAGGGTGTGGGGAAGAGAACCAAACAAAAAGGAATGAAAAAGTGGCATGGGAATTACAAAATTGCTGAATTTTGGATGGTGGGATTTGGCTGATGATGCACACTTGATTTTGAAGGATTCCAATGCCTTTTTTCATGCAGAAGAAAAGGAGTTTATTTTGAAAAGGAATTCTGGGTCTGTGATGTACCAAAAATATATGTCGTTCAGCACTGAGGTGTTGTTGAGTGTTGTTTTGCTCACCACTGCTGACATGGGACAGGGGTTGTTCAGAGCTAGAAGAGTAACCTCCGGTGCACTAGCTGTACATTCAGAATACAAGCAGGAAAAGTGAAAGAAACCACTCACTGTTTTTAACTGCTTTGCTCTTCTTATTTAACCCTTCATTCGGTGCAGCGAGAATTTGTCACGGTAATTGGAGAGTGGATATTCAAGTGTAAGAGCTGGGATACGGCCCACCACTGAGTTGCCATCTGCACCTCTACATTCACTACAACGCTGCTGTATGCCAACACACTACTGAGCGCTAAGGAATAGGTCATGATAACAGATGCTTTGGGCCCCATAAGTGGGTATTCAATTCTTCCCAGTGCCCTCTCACAGTTAATGTTGGCTTGTAATGTCTTAAGTCAACTTCTGTTCATAGCAAATCCAACATAAGTATGTATATATTTTGACATTCTGATTTAGACACAGCAGAATGTACACTTAGTGACTCATTTCCTTGTCTGAAAAAGAGTGCATTAAAATCAAGAACTCTCAAATTATTTCAGTGTTACAAATTATTTAATTGTTGAGTTTTCAACCCCTCTGAACTCAGACCAATGAGGTAGCCAGAGAGCTGTAAAACAAAATCTTTGTAAAATAAAATATTTGACCAGTGATAGCAATGAAATGTTTCTTTTGAGAATTGCAAGAATGTGAGGGCTTCTTGATGGAAAGAGGATTATGTAGATTAAAGGTCCCCAACCCTACAGCTGAATTTTCTCTGCAATTCACTTACCTAAAAAGATTACGGGAACAGACACCAATTTTTTTGTTGTTGTTTTAAATTTGTTTTATTTAGTCATGATGTTAAATCATTTCCAGAATCCTACATGGAGTATAGTAATTTGAGATGTGCAGAGAATACTAGATGAGGCCTTTTCTAAATAGCAGATTTCCCTACCTGTAGAATGGGAATAACGATATTAAAGCTACTTTTTTGCGAAATTATAAAGAAAAGTGTTGTATGAAGAATATACATATATAATGTTTGTATTACAATACATACCCAAACAATGTGTTTATATAAACATACGTAATATTAACAATAAACGTCCTGATATTATTGCATTTTAAGTTATATTTTATTAACTATATTATTAATATACATTTTAATATCAACACCAAAAACCTGATGAAATACGCTCTTAAGATTCCCATTTACTGTTATTCACTTTGTGTCAGGTTCTAACACCACTGACAGCAATTTCATAAAGACGTTAATGAATTTTACATGATATTCATGAGATGAATGTATTTCTCATCAAATGAGATGTACAAGATTCTGGCCAGAAAGGAGTAACTGAGTTTGCAAAAATGTTAAAGTGTAGTACATTTCTGAGAGAACAATTTGCAGTATGCATGGGAGAAAGCTGATAGCATTTGTTCATATTGTAAATTCTATAATTCTTCTCCATGTAGTATACTTCTACTGAAAGAGAAGGAGAGGGAATTTGCCTCGCTTTAATGCCTTTTTCAGGGGTGCTGAACACAGACAGATACATTTGTATCAGTCTAAAAATATGTGGCAAAGAAGATAGAAATCTGTTATAAATAAAATTCCAAGCCATTTCGGTCTTCACTGTCATTAGATGCCAGATGAAAAAATAATTTAATGTTTTTTCATCATAAACAACTACAATAAAATCTATTTTTATTTCATTTTGCTCTGGTAGAAGCAAATGCAGGAAAATATTACTGAATTTCTATTTTTGGCAAAAGAATAATTTTATTTCTTAATTATCGCAAATATTTTCATTCCATTTTCTACTTGACTTTCAGTAATCTGTTTCCTTTAAATACAGTCTATCCTTCTAGCTACAAGAACAAATTCAGCCTGATTCAGATGTGTGACATACCATTGAAGTCAACGGAGCTCTCTCTATACGACATGGATTTTTTTCTGTCTGTCTGTCATATATAGTGATGTCAGTGTGATTCAAGATGAATAAGCTCTCAGCACAGGCCAGATCCTGCAAGGTGCTGCGTGCCCTAAATTCAAACCAGCTTCAAAGGAAGCACTCATTACCTCCTAGCATATCTGGCTCTAAATACAGTTTTTCCTTGTATTTCTCCATGATTACCCTAGGAAATACTTTAAATAGTACAAATATTGAGTTTAGCCCACTGCCAGAGTCAGCCTTAGTGTTTTTGGATAGATCTGTGAAAAGTTGCATTTTTTGGGTTTTTTTTTTTTTTTTTTTTGATTCCCTTTTTCTGTCCAGTCCCTTCTCCCCCATGCACACATAACAATTATTGTTCATGCGATCATGGCCACTAAACACAAAATGGGCCTTAGAGGTCTTTTGGAGGGTGGGACGTAGACTTAATGCTACACACAAAGGCCGAATGTGTGCAGGGTGAACGTGCGTGCCTCTGTCTTTCAGTGTTTGTTTTGGGGCAGGCGATATCTATATTCCTCACAATGCTTTCTTTTTGCAAAAGTGGAACCCAGTTGCTTCTAACTGTCATCAGCTTGAAGTAGTCCCTGTCATCATAAAGGAAAATGCTAGCAATAAACTTATTTCCCCTCTCCATGAATTGAAATGTTCCTCTCCTAGCCATCCCACATCAGTCGATGTTCACAGCTGCCATTCCTCCGAGAGAAAGTTTTTAAAAACTTGCCAGGTACCTCCAATAGGACAGATCTTTATAAATTAATGTTGTTCCTGCACAGTGAGTTTTGGAGCTAAACCCACTGAAGTAGCAAAGACTTGCTTACAGATATAGGTAAGGGAAAGAAGCGGGTTATTTCAGCCTGAGCCAGGACTGGCAGAGGAGAGAGCTCTGCTCTGCAGCCTACGCTCTCTCTCCGTAGCTTGAAACAGCACCTAGATGTGACGTGACTGAACCTGCCCTCAGCTTCTTCCAGCTACTCAGTACTGTCATAAGAGACAGCACTTTTGACAGTCCAACCCAAAATAATCTAAATTATATTTATACTGATATATATATATCTAAGGGTTCTAGATGAGAACAAATGAACATAATCCTGCTCACTCCTTCCCAGGGTTTTGCAAGGAGATGAGATGTCTGCGTAAATCAGATCTGCTGAATAAAGTGCTGGTACTGTAGTAAAACCATGAATATTAATAACAGGACAAAGCATACAACAAAGAGTCACAAGAGAGTGACACAGTAACAAAAAAGTGGATAAGCTTTACACTCTTCATGGAGTAATTTCTTTGCATTACATAACCCAGTGGAAAAGACTAAAGTGGTTGCTTAAATTCAATCTTCAATATTGCTTCTCTGCAAAAATAAATGTGATGAATTAAAAAGTAAGATTTGCATGAAGAATAGGATTGCCTGAATTCCTGAGCAAACAGCAAACTAACCCAGAAAGATTTCTTTAAAAAACGATTTACTGATTTGTTTGACCTTATTAGCTCTTCTTTAGCAATTTCGTTGATTTTTGCCCATCAGCCCTCTGTTTCAAATCAGCTTCAAGACTTATAGGGAACACAGTTTCATAGTATGCAAATCGTTTTTAATGAAAAAGAGCTTCCTGAAGGCAGTCAGAGAACTGAAAGATTTAATTCATCCAGGTGCTAAAATTCATGTCTGCCTAAACTGTTTTCATTCACTTCTGACAGGGAGAAGAGGATTTGGATTGCTAAAACAAGAAGTGAGAGGAAGTAATAAAAATAATTTAAGAAACAGGAGTCAAAGTAGCTAGATTTTCAATTCAAAACTCCTGTAATGAGATTCTCAAAAAAATGTCAGCGTAGACACCAAATTGCCACTAATTGTAATGGTAAATGGATATCGACATCCATTAGCTGCTTGTGAAAAAGATCACAAAATAAATGTGTTCATCTTTGACACTGCAATCCCAACATTGCTCCCGACACTCACCTAGAATGAAAGACCGCAGATCCATTTAATTAATCCATCTCCTCTGAAAACTTGCTGTCGCTGCTTCACAGGTGGAACCTCAATTTAAAGGTAAAATGGGGGGTTGGGGGTCCTGCTTGCCTTAGGTGACCTGGATTGCTCTTTGAAGGAATGGCTCTTTCTCTCTCTCCCTTTTGAATATGAAGACAGTTAGAAGGAGGAGGCTCGCAGTTTTGTATTTAAATTTAGTATTTAATGCTGGGTTTTATTAATATGCTCCAGGATTAGCAAGTGTCTTAAAATTCCTAGTCTTTAAAAATTTCTTTCTTTATTCAGATCTTTGGCCTTAATCCCATAAAATAAATATATATGTTTAATTTTACGTACTGTGTACAGTTACACTGAAATTACTAGAAATAGAAAACAGGAAACTAAAGAACAGCCTAAACCTTTCAAGAATCAAGGTATGAAATGGGAACATTCTCAGTTGAGTGTTATTTAATATACTTGATTATGATATTGTTCCTGAAATTAAATAGCAAATCTCAAAATGGTACTTGCAAAATGAACATTTCGTACATTAAAATACTGCATTGGTAATTGGGAAGAACAGAGTAGATTGCTGTATGATGTTGGTACAAACACTGTTGCGTTCACTCGACTAATCTTCTGTTGCACTGCATGGACAAAACCCAACAGAGTCTGCTGGGGGGGTCAAACAGGAAAAGAAACAATGCCAACTAATGCTAGGAAAATACCAAAAGTCTCCAAGGGAATCAGTCGCTGAAAATGCCTATCTGTCATGTTAACAGACCTCTTTTTCCAATTACGAAGACTAAGGTCATAAACAGTGAAGTCATTACGCAGTCCGACGCTGCAGATCCAGAAAGGGCAGTGAGCAGCCTCTGCGAGAGGACCTGGTGCTCCGGGGAGATGGCGCGAGGTGCAGAACTTGCAGCAGGGAGGAGAGTTAAAAGGGCTTACAGGGAAGCCTGTGGGGGAAGCACCTGGCACAGGTACGGAGGCAAAGACCCAGGGAGGATGATTTAGATTTCATTGCCACTCAAAAAGTGTATGAGGCAATTATTAGATATCCAGCTCACCCCTTGAGCCATTCCAGCAATTAAAGGCAGAAACACTAATACTGTATTTACAGAGAGAAGAGACACTTGATCTTTTATAATGACAATAGACTGACTCTTTTGTCTTGTTTGATGACATTATATTCATAAGACACAAGTGGAAGAAGCCCCAAGTAGCTTTGAAAATACAGCTACACTTACATGAATACTTACAAATCTCTTTCTTTCATGGAGTGATGTGATTTGTTTCAGTTGATCACTCAAAAAAAAAGATGTGATAAAGCTGTACGGAATGTCATACTGTAATATCAAGCCATGTAATCAGACGTGATGACTACAGTTTTAAAGAACTCGCTGTGAATTCTGATACATAATCTTGAATACTATTAGATAAAACTTCTAAAATAGAGGGTTTCTGAAATTTGTGTTAATCTTGGTAAAACAGAATCCCACATTAAACAAGTCAAATGTCTTAGTTTTTTTATTAGTCATCAAAATCTGAATTCATGTATATACATACAAGTTTTCATTTATATATTTAAAAGAGCAAAACGTCAAACACTTTAGAAATTTAACATAATTGTTGTTGCCAGAAATAGCTGGCCCTCTGAGGCAGATAATAAGGACAGAATAGTTTTATGAAAAGAAAATCAAAATCTAAAACTATTTTTGTTTCAAATGATTCCAAAACATATGCATGTTTAATTTCCATAGATTTTGTAATATTTGTTTTCAATTTGTTCTTAAAAAAATATGGGAAAGTGAATACTACAACTATTAATAGAATAAACTTTCCCTTATTGCCTTTTTTCCCTCTGTAATTATGATGTTTATGGATGCAGTTTTTACATACTGGTATTTGGAAGTCTATGGTATTCTACCTTATTCTGTCACCTGGTATTTATGGTAGCTTTTTGTTTCCCTACGTGGTGTTCCTCAGAATCCTTTTTGATGCTCAGAGACTCACAAGTTATAAGACTGTTTCTCATGATAAATTCAGAAGGTCAGTTAGCATAACTATGCATAACACAGTATCTATGTGAAGGCATTCTGTCCTTAATATGGAGGTATATAGTGTTATTTTATACTATTTCTTCTGTTTTCCTTTCTTTTGTTGCCTTCTGTCTTCCATACCTCCTTTCCAACTATTTCTTAATTTTACTAGACTATATTTTAAAAAAAATAATATTATTATTCCTGTTCTTTAACTAATGAAACTAAATTAATCTCCTGTTTGACTGTTTCTTGCCTTAGTCTGGTTAAAAAATGTGTTTTGTTTTCTTTTGAGCTGGGTAACAGACTGGCACCGGGAAATGTGTTGAGGCCATTTATATGCAGATGATCTGCTGTCCTGCTTCTTTCAGTAGGTGCCATAAATTAGCATTCAAATTTTGCTACAATTTTGTCAGGGTTTTTTTTATTCATTTCATATGTATTTAATCCCACATCAGTCTCAGTTGTTCTGCAATATGTGCCGTATTGTAGCAGCTTTTTAGCTACCACTGATGATTTTCACATTCCTTTAGTGTGAGGTTTTAATTCTACTAACACTTTTGTTAATGAAATACATTTCACTTAATGGAATTAAATGCATAGCCTGTCTATTGCTCATTACACTATACAGTCTTAGAGTTTGGATTTAAATTTTACCCTTCTTCTATAAAGATTATCCACCACATTTTGGCCTAACAGGCACGCTATGCTTTGTATAAAGTGTGGGAAAGCTGTCATTACAAGTAAAATACCAGTAATAGTTTCATCGTTCTCTGGAATGTTCTATTTTATCCCTTTTTCTTCTGTTACTAAACATGTTTAAAATGCATTTTCTACCATTTCTTTATGTGGGGTTTGAAAGGCTGAACTAGCAATTTGATCACCTACAGACATTACAGGTAAAACTCAAACTATTCAGAGCATCCATTCTTCTATTTTTTTATACAAATTATGAAACTACTTTGGAGATTCTCTCCAAATTGAGAAAAAACTCATACATATCTCCAAGCATACAGAAGAATTAAAGTCACACAGGAATTTTCCAATTAAATAGTTTTTCATCAGACACCAACTTTCCTTTTTTCATAGATTGCGTATTTCGTGAAAAACTTGTGGAACATTTTTTCAATTAAATTTTTGTTGGGATGTGGATTCTCAGCTTCTAAGTGGCTTATTTTGAGGCTGAATTCCACGTGTGACCTAATATCTCCTTGGCGGGTTAAACTTGAGCTGTCTCCACATTGGAACCTGAAGACTGGTTGCCCTTAAGACAGGTTGTTTCTGAGGTGGTTAATTTTGTCTTTTATGAAGATTTTGGTACCAGTTGGGGTAAAAAAAGAAAAATCTTTGGAAATTGCAGGGTTAGTTGTAGAATACTTTTCTAGCTTTGTCCTGGACCTACAGACTTTGTGATAAAGGCCTCTACAGAATAGGCGCTTTGGACTTATTACAGGTAGTCAAAAAACAGGGTATCTACCTCACAGGATTAAGAGAGGATCACTTACTTGTTTGTTTAAATTAATAGAAAGACCATTTTTTTCTATACGGTTTCCCAACCCTATAGCTTTTCAATGAAAATTTATTCTTGTCAACATCTTTGTTATTATCAGTGAGTTTATCTGAAGCAGAACATTGAATATATTGCCCATAGTTACATACCTGAGACAGGGAAAACAGGGTCCAAAACTCACAGCCAGCTGCACCACTGCTGCATCACATTTCTTCACCTCTACAAAAAGACCTACAAGGGATCAAAGGTTTACTCAGAGCTTTCCTTGGAATCTACAACACTTTGTCAAAACTTCTCCAGTTCAACAAAGCAGCTTTTCTCAATGAAATTTCTTCAGCCAGAAAATCTTTGACTGGCTTGGCCTCCTTCAAGCAAAAGCTTCATTTAGAGAGTCACCAAGGATCTGTTTTCTTCTACTTTTCTCTTTAGGAAACCAGATCATAGGCTCTTCTTTCTGGAATTAATCAGCTCTGGCTCTGATGGAAGTCCTTCAGGGAGAACCTTTTGAAATGGATTATTTTGGATATTTGGGGTTTAGTTACAGTTTGTATATATATTTATGATAAGTTATGAGAAATCCAGGAGCTCTTATTTTTTATCTGAATGTGTTCAGTTATTGTTGATGTTCACATCTGCCCATATTGGAAATGGGAATAAACAAAAATAGCACCAACAGCAAACACATTCGTGCCTTTGCATATTAATCTGACTTTGTAGGTACTGAGTTATATCTGCTGGACTTTCCTTTCCAGGATGTGGCAATGTCCTATCAACGTGATAGCCAGTTGTTAGAATGTATTTGGCTTTTCTGCCATTATAACCATGATTGGTTCTTTTCTGCTTTTCTATTGTCTAATCAACAGAGAATTGTTAACAGGTTGTACAATTGCAGCGCAAAGATGTTCACGTGGATTTAAATAAATCAAAGGGCCCTCTTTTATAAGTGAATCAAAATCAAGCCTCTTGTAAAGTTAAAAAATGTTTTTGAATTTCTTTGTCCATTTTCTCTAATCTTTCCTACATCCTTCACTCTGACTCTGCCTGACTTGCTCTGTGATCTCAGTCGTGCTAAAAGATAATACGCTTTTCTCACTCCTTTTGCTCCAGCAATATTTTCCTCGTAAACTGCACTTTTGTCTTTTCCTGCTAGATTATCTTGTTCCTTTCAATGTTCCTTTTCTTTTTCTTAGTTATCTTGGATGGAAGGCCTAACAGATTCTGTACCAGATGCTAAAATAATTGTTGTATCTATGACATAAGCTTCCCTTATCAGATGTGTTTCAAAATGAAGGGTAGAAGTGGGAAGAATGCACAGTGCATCTACAGACAGCATACTCTGAAGCGTGACAGATACACCATTGAATCTGCTCGATTCTTCAACAACACCGACGACACTGATTGGCACTAAAAAAGGGGGAGGGAGAAGACACATGACAGGTCACTGAGTTCAATGGAATATATTACAGAAACCAGGAACAAAAGGCAAGGAATCTCTTGAGTTTAGTCTTCTAATTGCATAGACAACCAGGTGAGATGACATCTTTAATAAAAGAATCATTCTCCATTAAAATGCAGTTAATTTCTTTTTTCTACTTTTTTCTACTACAGCTGTTGGGAGTCTGGAAAATTCACTTTTCTGATGGTTGGAATCATCTCTGCATTTCTTATGTAAGCATTAGCTGCTTTCCCATTTGTCAGCCTTGTCCTATAGCTTTATATGGCTGTTTTCCAGCCTGGTGTCTAATAAATACATTTATAGACATCAGCGATATCCCCTTTCAGCTTTTTGCTTAACCAGACAAAAGCAGCAAAGCATTTCACTCTCCTCCCTGAGTGGTGGCTCTCCAGTCTGCCAGCAGTTGCAGTTGCACCTCTCTGCAGTTATTCCAGTTTCAACGTATTTTCTTGACTCCAAGTGACAAAGACTGTGCACAGAATTTCAGAAAAGGCCACACTCTCAGGCCTGTGAATGGCATGAGTATTTCTTTTTTTATTGTAGAAAAATATAATACCATACTTTATGTGTGTGTATAAAATATTTGGGTACCTGTATTTCATGTAATAAAAAACACCAGTGATCCTTTTTTGTAATGACTTTGTTTCCTAGCTTAATGGAAACTATACATTTCATACCTCTTCTCTTTATGGCTGGATCTTAAAAAAAGATTGATCCCAAGACTCATTTTTGAGGATTCTTGCTAGTAAACTTCCTGAGTTTGATGCTGCTTCTTTCAATACCACCTGTTGCCATCTACCCATTAGACAATCTCTTATCCACTTTACAACTCTTCTCCTAATCCCCCGTTTCCTATGTGATGCTGTATCATATGCAGCACAGATATAGATAAGATGTATCACAAATCCTTTGTCTAGAAAATCAGTTATCTCATTAATGAGAGATAACAAATTCATTTGGCACGATCTATCTTTAGTAAATCCTTTTTGTATGTTATCCCATTTTCCATTTACCTCCCTGTCTTCAATTATTTTTTCCTTCAAAATTTCTTCTAAAGAAACCGATGTCAAACTAATGGGTTTGTAGCTGCATAGGTCTCCCTTTTAGAAATGGATAATACATTTGCTATTCTCCAGTCAGCTAATATCATGTCTGAGCTGCTTCCTACCAGGTTTGGGATTTCATGTTCCCTTTCTTGTCAGAATTGTGGAATGGAGTTTATTTGATATCTCTCCCTGGCCTGAATGCACTGTGGTTTTAACTTTGCTTCCAGTTTGGTAACTTCTTTCCCATTATTTATCCTGTTTCCTCTCTGGTCAATACTAATGAAAACATGCACAAAATAGTCACTTAGATTTTAATTGTAGATAGATTTTCTTTATTTCCATTGACTCTCCTTTTATTGAAGTCCCACGTTTTACTTGGTCTCATTTTATCTACATGAAGATTGTTTTGCTGTTTGTTTCAATATCCCTTCCAAATTGTAGTTCAGTTTGACTATTGACAATTTTCACTTCACCTTATATTTTGACCTCTAAAACACATCTGTCTCTGCTGATATGTCTTCTTTGTTTCCTCCTGTGCCCTGCATCTCTCTAATAATCTTCTTGAAGGAGTTCCTCATTTGCATGGAATAGCTTGACCACTTTCACACACATTCTCTCCCCTCCGTCAGCTACACATTCCACACAGCTTTAGCACCTTTGATTTAAAGTAATTCCAAGGCATTTCCACATTCAAGGTCTTGAATAGATCAGTCTATTTGATTTCACTAACAAGACCTTTTAGGATATCAAAATTTGCCCTTTGAGCTATAAAACCTTATTTTTACTGATTGTTCCATTTCATTTAAATGAGCTTAACTCATGATCAGTTTTTGGACCAGTTTTCTCACAGTATCTGTATTGCTTATTAAAACAAAGACAACTGGCTGTTGACTGCTTGGTAAACATATGCATTAATTTGGCCCAAACGTATTCTGTTTGATGCATGCCGTCTTTCTTATTTCTTTTTAATCTATCAGATTATTAGAAGGCTGTTACGCAAGGTTACTTACGCTTTCTTCATATCTTGGGTAGCACGTACACTTCAATACTGTTGTCCCGATATGTAATCTTACCTTCTCTTTCCTGTTCGTTGACTGGTATTTCCTCAACCATAGCCCAATTTTCATCGACCAGATTTTCTTCTTGTTGTGTACAGTAAGAAAACACGAAGATGACATGAACCTCTGCCAAGGTTTCCTTGTATTTCTTAAGGTTCTTTTCTTAACAATGTGGCTCTCAGTCCCAGTTGTTTCCATGGATATTCAGCCAGATACCATTCCCATGAGCCTTCACTTTTTAGGCATTTTTCCTCTACCTAAAATGAAACAATTTAGTGTAATCATCTTTGATTTATTCCAGTGGGAATTTCATAGTGTCATTTTCCCACTGTGAAGAAAATTAAATTAAAAAAAAAAAATTCTTCTGTATTCCTAGCAGAATCCTTTTTCCCTTTTCCACCCACATCCCACATCCTCCTTCTTGGGAAATGAGCTCGCATCCTGTTCTGTGGAACTGATCTAGTGACAACTTAGTTGTTTCTCTTTAACACAGGCTCCCAGTTTATGCAGACACTATTTTTTCCCTTAGTCCACTTTACCTTCTGTTCACAGATGATCCTGCCTTTTGTTCTTTCCCCCTCACAAACTTCTCTACCATTCTCACTCCTCTTTGAATCCTAGTTTCCTACAATTTTGGTGGAATTAACTTTTCCACTTTCTTTCTACCTTCTGTTTTGGTTTTGTCTGTTGTGTACATTTTCAGTCTCCCAGATGGCAAGCATATTCTTTAGCTTTCCTCTGTTTCCCAAACTGTTCTGCTTGTTCTTTTTGTTGCAGGCTTCCCTGACTCACCAGTCTCCTCTGAGCTCTCTCTTATACCACCTCTCACTCAACAAGTGTCTGTAAATCCCCAGTTGCCCATTCAGTTTGCTTTTTCTTACACCATTTCCTCAAATCCATGTCTTCATTCAACATTGCCTCCAGGCACATCTCTAGTAAGGTCTTCTCTTCATGAACTTTAGCAGATGACACTTCAGGCATACATATCTTTCCAGAGAATAAGATACATCCCACAGCTTCTGCATCCAGTTCATATTGTCCCTGCAATTTGTATTGTACCCTCCATGGCTGTCTCGATTCCTTACATAGTCATTTCCTCTTACCTGTACTTTTCGGGTGAAAATCCCTCTCATTGCTGGCTATTTCTTTCTTTTTCTGGGCTTCCCTGCTGCCACTGACACACAGGTTAGTGGGACTGAAAAGTTATGCCATTATTGGCTTGGCATACTGCAGGAGTGTATTGCAGGGTGCAGAGTAATAGGAGCAAATTTGGTTCACAGTCCATCTTTTTCAAAGCCATCTATCAACCAGGAGGCTGCTTTCCACAGCTGTCATATACAGGTTTGATATTGAGACTAGACTTCTGAGTGCTGTGCTGGAGTCAAATTCATCTGTTATTACCTGGTGAGTGGTCACTGGGAAAAGAACAAGTGAGAAAATAAGAAATAAAATTTGGGGTCCAACGTACAAGTAAGATATGACCAGAGAACAGGGTTGAGAAGTTCTGGAGAGTGCGCAGGGAAGGATGAGATTTCAGTCAGGTTAAATATTATCTGGGTAAATATTCAGATATACAGAGTATAGTTGAAGGACCCTCCCCCTCTCATACTAAAATAATCAAACTCTCAAACCTTCTCCAGTGAACCAAGAGCATTTCTCAGAGGAAGCGCTTTATGGGGCTCAGGCAGACACCAATAACTGTGTCACATAGCATTTATTAGAAAATCCAAATATATTCTCCACTACTTTGTCCAATATCTATGTGATAATTTATCTGCGGCAAATTTTACTGTAAATGTGATTATTTCCAAGAAGCAATTTCTCATGACTAGATTAAGTATAGTACTTACCATATATTCTGTTCAGACAGAGGCATCGTTCTGGAATCTGAGTTACAAGTAAATGTCGGGATCCTACAAAGAGAACTCCTAGGGCTTTACCTCAGAAATATAGATCAGGAACAGGAACACAAGAGACTCATGTTGGACTCGGCTTGATCTGCAAATGAGCTGGAGACAGAATCTAGCCCTGGTTGTCTTTGCAGACAGTTTCATTCTGTTGATCTCTGAACAAGCAGTATTTTACAGTAAGACATGCTTCTTACAAGACAAAGTTTGATTGTTTTAACTGGTAATATAGGACATTTTGTCCCACCAAATCTCAGCAAATAATAATTCTCCAAGAATGTTAATTGCATCCATTCCTATTTTCAGCCAGTGACAAAAGGACATGTGACAAGCCATTCTACTTGCTTTTCATGACTTTCGGTCTAATTTCTGAGCAGAATGAATACATGTAGAGGTTCACAAAATTCTATACCATGGTGTAAAAATAACTTATTTAAAGTACTTTAAACAAAAGAAACAAAGTTTAGTTCAGGTTCCTCTTGGATTGGATGCAGGCTCAAGAGGGTTGAACATATTCTCATGTTTCTCTAATCAGCTTAAGTACTGCATTTAAATCAAATCAGGAATGTGCAACAGGTAATGTTTGTGGTATTTATGGTAATAAGGGAGAAATTCTGAAGTGGTTGAATGCAAATTTTTTGTCTCTTGTCTTGGTAGATTTTAGATAACGTTGAAAATACTGGCTGGAGCACACACCATGATCCTGTTAGTGATCTTCCTGCACAGAAGTGATTTGAATGCTGCCTTCCCTTAACTGTTTTAAAGACACCTGCACACTCAAAAATAATAAATCTGTCAAAGTACACTTGGAAATATCCCATCTCCATTTGTACAAGTTACTCTGTTCAAAGTATTTCCATGTTTAAAACAGTTTAGCGGGGTTTACTAGATTTATAATCATTTGAGGCTTGCAGTATAAAAATCTAGCTGCATGACAGACTGAGTTATTAAGTGTTTATAGAAATCTGATTAAATGGACCATCAGAAGCTGGGGGGAGCAGAGGGAGAGGAAGGGGGAAATCTGTTTTAAACTCGACCATAATGACAGCTTTCCTCATCTTACAACTGCGACATGAAGAGGGAGCTGTAGCTCTTCTGAGACACAGCTCTGTCTGAACCAGCGTATCCAGCCAAGCGCCCCGATCTCCTCTCTCCTTCCTCACTCTCCTCCGCTCCCCTCTCTCCTTCACTCACTCACTCTTCCTTTTTTTTTTTCTTTTTTTTATCCCTGTGCCCCTGTGCCAGTTAATTTAAATGTATCTGTTCAAGTGGAGATAATCCATGCAAATCAGAGGCACTGGCTCCCAGTGCTTGATTCACAAAGAGAACTCAGCTTCAGGAGGTCACTCGTTCACAGCTGCTCCTCCCATTATATTTTTCCCTTATTGCAGAACTGCTGCATGTATACAGTGACTGAAAGGACTCAATTTACTGCAACTGCTGCCTGGTTTTACTTACAACTTTCTTTAAAAGGGGACTTACCTTCTATCAGTCTTACTAAGGTAGGAAGTCTGATTCTTCTAAAGACATGTAATGCCTCCAGTGTTTGCTCATTATCAGATCCCACTATAATGATGCATATTGTTGTCAGAATTAGGTCCTAATAGAATTGCGCCAGGTGCCTGATGCTTTTGTTACTTGTGTGTATAGGTGCAACTGTTTAAACGGCTGTTTTACTGTTTATTTAGCCAGCTATGTATCCTTCCCCCCCCCCCCCCCCCCCCCCCCGCCCACCCCCACCGCTTTTAACTTAGCACAGCAGCTTTCTAATCTACAAATGTAATCTTCAGTCAAGTTTCTATTTTCTTTTTAAAATGTTTTCTAATGTCTATGTAAGTTAATGCAGCACTCTGTACCCCCCAAAGGAAAACAGTATCAAGAGAGCTTTCTGGCCTGAAACCTTATTAAGGTGCTATCTTTGGAGCAGAACAAACTATTGAAAGGTTTTAAACAAAAATAAAAAAGGTCACCTTTTACTTTGCAGTGTTGTAAACAAGGAAACTCCAGGCCTCACAGCAAATGGGCCTGTCATAAATTTAGACCACAAGATAAACATATAGTTAATAGAATTACCAGCAGAAGTGGTGAAATGGAACCCTCACAGTTCTCTTTTAATATCTATTGTTTAGAAAGGTTGGGCAGGCAGTGCTTGCTTTGCAAAGTGCAACTCAGAAACAACTATTTGGATATGATTCTTAAAAAACTCCTTAAGAAAAGGAAAGTCAGGCACTACTTCATTAGTTACATTCTAACTTTGAGCATACATCACATGAAATATTGAACTAATGCATCTGACAGCACACACCGGTTTTATGAAAGCAGACAGTAAATCTTGCATTTATTTATGTATAGTTCTTTGAATTTGTTGTCAGAATTTAGGGATGCACGTGGTTAAAATAACTATAAAAACAGCTTTAGATGTGTTCAATCACAAATAATGGATTCGAAGAGTAATATATTGAAAAAAATAGAATTATTCTGACTTACACTTGTCCCACAGTAAAGTTCTTGTTTGCTGTCTTGCACAGCTGGAGTTAAGAAATGACGATGATTAGATTTGGAGCCACCCTGCTTTTGTATAGACTTACTATCTAACACACCCAAGTTAATCAAATAACAGTTCTGTGAAGCTTTAGACAGAGTTTAAAATGAAAATTTAGTTGACCAGACAAGACAGAGAGAGAGGCATAGCTATTCCCAAACATAACCTGTCTAATTTCTTCAAGAGCACTTGAGGCATACATTTTCCGTTTTACCTTTCTGGATTAGATATTTTTAGTTAGCGCGCTTCAGGAAAGAGTACTTGTTCACTGTATTAAGTATTTCAGTGCCTAAAATGTGGACTTTTTCTCTTTGATATAGAGTCCACTTTTTGAAAAAAATGCATTCTGATTTTGGAGTGCAGTACAAACCTAGAAAGCCTTGTCATTGTTAGCATAAAGAAGACATCTACACAAGTATTACTGTGCAGAGGGCAATCTTTCTTTCTCTGGCATTTGTTAGGTTACTGTACATAGAATTTAGCAGATAAATATCTTCTGCTTCATGGCATTTTGGAGATCCTATTGGTATGCAGGTTACCCTGTGAGGATGGCAACTGAAAAAAGAAATATGTTTTATAGCAGTGTGTAATAAAAGCCCTTCACAATGATGTAAGTGGAGTCTGACCTTTCTTTCTTATCCTGTAATTAGAATTTTTATTAACTCTTTCAAGTGCAGAGTTTTTTGAGTAAATTAATGTTACTTAGGGAGAACAAGCATGTATTTTTGATCCATGAGTTTTAAAAGTAAAATTTTAGAATCCTTTTTAGACAGGGAGAAAGAAATATATTCTTCCCAGCACCTTGCTCCACACAAAGCAATTTTGATTTATAGAAAAGAGAGATTTGATACAGGCATCCTGCCTCCCCCTAGAAGAAAGAAAAATAAAAAAAGAAAGAAAGTAAAAAAGCATTTCTAAAAAAGACTTCTTTCATTTTGGGAAAGAGGAAGGGAATGGATTTTAGAGAAGAGAGCTGAACTTAAGGAAAGACATTAAGGATCTTTTGTCTGACTGAATCTCTGGCCAGGATGAAGTTGGGAAGTAAAGGTGATCCCTGTGGAGTTTAGCAATATACAGGGATGAGATTAGATGACTCACCACTGGAGATATGAAAAAAGGGAGGAAAAGGCCTTTCCGAGGAAGATTTTTTGTAAGTGGATTAAAATATTGTTGCAGCAGACAGTTATTTCCTGCTTCTTTTCCACCTTTTACTCAATGACCAATGCCTTACAGGGACAAAAGTATTCCTTAGTGAGTCATCAGCAGCATTTCATACAGTTACTTCCAAATCATGTACTCAATTCTCCGTGCAAGTTCACCAGGTTTACCTGACATAATTCAGTTTAATTCCTTGATACGCTGAAACAAATGAGAAGAAATCAAGTGTTTATATTATTGAGGCCTCTGAATGTATTTTCAGTAAACACTCAAAGGAGTGAACCTTTGTGTTTCATTTCAGGCTAGTTTATGCTATACAGTTGTCTAAACAAGATTGTCAGTGTCTTTCTACGGCCAGTTCCTCTTCTCTACTAGTGTGGTTTCTTCCTCTGCCTCTGCAAACTTGCCATTGCTATAGTAACTCAGTCAAACATCTCTTCAACATAAGTTACCTGATACTCTGCTGTAGTGTGCCTTGCAGCAGACGCTATAGGATGCAGTAAACCTTGTAGATGTATATAATGCAGGGCTCTTACTCCCATCAGGCTCTTTTCTGCTGGTTTTACAGAAGACACTTAAGATAAATTATCATCTTAAAAGGATGCTATAGAGATTGTTAATAAGTTCCATCCAACTTCTTAAAGACCTTAGTTGTTTTCAGCTCTCAGCTGGTACATTGGCTGAACTGTACCTTAAAAATATTCTAGAGAAGGAAGAAAATTTGGGAATCCTAAAAAGTAAGTGGTAGACCCTTTGAGAAAATGTACAGCTATAAATGGGAAATGTAATTGTCAACAAAGTCCTCGATCAATGATTTGTCATTAGTATTTTCTATAATTGCATAGAAAGAATACATTCCCAGCAGCTTCTCATCAAATTACGTACACAATTATATCATATTCTCCTTTTTTATCATTGCCTTGTACTGTAGAGTAGATTATTAAAATATAACGTTACAGAGTTACAGACCTTGCATTTCTTTTGCAGATAAAGCGTGCTTATACCTCTAGGGGTTAAAAGCTGAATCAGATCCGTAACTTGCCTACTGACAGCCTTTGAAGTTGCTCCTTATTTATTTATTTATTTTGGTCTAAAGATTTAGATTGACATCCTTTTATATGTTTGGAATTCTTCAGCAGATGTAAAATGCTCGGTAATGACTGAAATTAACCTGAGGCTTTATATATCCATCTTCCCCAGGAACTGCACCGAAGCTTTAGTAACAGTTGAGAATTTTATGCAAACAACTATTCTCATGAGAACATTTCATTTTTCTGTCCTATCATACTCCCTTTATAATTTCTAGAGGTGTTTTAAGTCAAGTTGGACCCTTTTGCTTCCCTCTCTCCCCAATACCTGTTCTGGGGAGCCTACATGAAACTTTCACAGATGAAATACACCAAAAGAGGGGCAGATAAAAAGAAAATAAGTGGAGTGGAAATGAATCTTTAAATGGCAAGTCTGTGAAACATTGAACATGGTTATCTGACGTTATGTCAGAGAGTGTTATCTCTTGAGGAGAAATGAGCAAGAGCAGTCCACACAGGAAAAGTAATTGCTGCTTTACTTCTGTCTGTTTATTTGGGATAGCTTGAACTGTTTCCCACTTTTTTATTTCTCTCAGTGTGAAAAGATTAACTATTAGAAATGCAGCCAGTAAGCATCTGACTCAAAAGCAATGCTCATTTGACCTTTGGACACAAAATAGCTAATGCAAATGAAAATCTAAGCAACCTCAAACATCACTGAGTACAAAAAATATGCAGAATGTAGGTCAGTAGAAATTCAACACTTTTAGAAATAAAAATAAGAAACCTCCAAAATCACGTGGTTATATTAGCATTTATTTCTCCATTCCACATCAGAGTATCAGATGCTGAGGTTTTGTCCAGTGTACCTGAGGCAAAAGATCTGTGGCAAAATTCTGCAATAGTTTTAACAACTGCCACTGAAATGTTAGGGAAAGGAATAAAGGGAAAAAGGAGTTTAAGAGATGCTTAACCAATACATACATATTTCTCAAAGGTTAGGTTTTATAAGAGATAAAGAGTACATAGGAATTAAGGCGTGTTTAAAGTCTGTGTGATGTTGCCACTTATTTATGAAAGGTTACGTTTGTCAGGTAAGGGACTTCACCCCTCTCACTGTTTTAATTCTGCTGGTTTGGTCGGGGGCGGGGGGGTTAACATTAGGGGGAACATTACGTGAAAATGCATGAGTGTGAATGGATAAAATTAATCCCTCACTAACTAGCCACTATTTCTTACTCCTCTTCCTACCAAGTTATGAAGGAGGAAGGCAGAAGAGACAAAATGCATCCCATGTGAGACGAAGGACTGAAAGAGGGATGCAGGTTCTATCTCTGGAGAAATAAAGCTAGTCACAACAGGCCACTGGAGCCAGGACTTCGACATCTGACTTGCCCCTACAGAACAGTCTATGACTTAGAAACTGCATTCTGAGGAAGAGGATGAAATACTTGTTAAAGTCAAGTAACAGCTCCCATGCAATTTCTGTTACCTAGTCTTTGCACTAGCTGTGTTAGGTGAGTTCATAGAACGGTAATAGTACAATGTTAATTGACAACCTAAAATCTAAAAAAGGAAAGAAATTTCAGAATTTGCTCCAGCAAACCTGAGGGTATATAATTCCCATCACCTTTACAACTGAGGCAAGAATGGTTTACTTGGAGGATATAGGGGAGGTATATTAAGTTTTTCTTACTAAAGCTTCATTGTCCTTGTCGAGTCCAAACTTGATCACTGCAGAAACAGCCGGCTGAGTGAGCAGGCAGCTTGGAAGGGGGGATCCACAGGCACCCCATGTGTAAGTGACCTTGTTCCACATTTCCTGCAGGTCACAGAACTGGTCTGCACCAAACTTTTCCCTAGTTTCAGTAGCTTCTGCGTTTCCTGTCCAGTAAGTTATGCGTAACTTGGTGTGTCCTTTTTCAGGGGAGGGAGGGATGGTCCAAAGAGAGATGCCTGGAAGTTACACAAGATAAATGTTGACATTGCCAGAAAATTATGCAGGCGATGCTCATTATGATTGGTCTCCCACAGTACACCAGCCAGCCTCAAAAATATGTCTATAAATGGCAAGATCAGAAGTGTTTCACAAATGTGTGTTATGTGGTTAGTTTTTATGTGGAGCAGGCAGGACAGACAGAAAGAGAGACGCAGAAGAGTATTGAGGTAATATGAGGGACAGCCAAGGACATTATAAAAGGCTGCTTAAAAGTACAAGACACGGTTTACAGTCAGAACATTTGGTTTTAATTTATTTAGAAATTACATTAATAGATTGTGAAAAACTAAATACAGCATGGCATTTCTGGGGGTCTTCCCTGTCTTGGTTGGCATGTATCTTTTCTTTAATATTCCAGTCTCGCCCTCAGGCTTCCCTCTATCCCCCCAAAAAATCCACAAAAGTGTATCATAAAACCTGTTTAATTTCCTACAAAAGATTATACTAAGTGTGCTTTTAATGTAATGATGTCAGTGGCAGATGATAACATGTATTAGGTAGTGCAAACTGCTGATTATCTGTCAGGATAAATCTGTTTATTTCAGAAATAGCAGTCTGACAACCCCCTGTTGTTAATCATGAAAGTACATGCTAATGCCAGGTACTGTTTGGTTGGAGTCTCTCAGAGGAATGCGTTTGTTAGATTTTTGCTTTGACAGTCTTTACACCAAGTTTTGCAAATTTTCTGTGTGTATATATATATGTTTATTTTATTTTATTTTATTTTTTTAAGAGAGAGGTTAGAGCAAAGCCACTGATCTACAACTTAGGTTCACAGCAGTTCAGAGGAAGGAATGGCTTGTGAAAAGAGAGAGTGGATTATAGGATTACTCAACGGTTCAGACTGTGCCCATTTCTGGGTTCATCTTTAGTAATTTCAATGCAGACCCATTAGTGATGAACAGAAAAAAGCAAAAGGGAAGTTAGGGAGTTCTTTTTCCCCAGGATTCACTCCTCTTATATTTGTTTGTTTATTTTTCAGCATTTACAGCAGTTTCTAATTATATCCTGAACTGAGCAACCTGATGTAGTTGAAGATGTCCCTGCTCATTGCAGGGGGGTTAGACTAGATGACCTTTAAAGGTCCCTTCCAACCCAAACTATTCTATAATTTTATGATGCTCATACCATTCCTCTTTAATGAGGTAAATGGCAAAGTGAACCAGCCAGCTTTTATAACGTTGTGAATTTGACCCAGCTTTTGTGTTGTAGAAAATGAATATTATGTATTTTGAGTGAAACATAGATGGAATACTGAGGTACAGTTTGCCAAATCTTAGGTGAGGAGGTATTTTGTCTGACTTTATTGCATTTTGATCATTTCACGAATGCTGTAAAATGCTGAATAGCATAATAAAAATTGATATTTATATTGACATTTCAGGATTCTAAATAGAAGCTGAGGAAATCTAAACAGACTTCAGTTTCTCCACAGCTGTTCCTCCAAACCCATCTGAGTTCTGGCTAATTCACTTTTTCTCCCCACATACCCTCAATTGACCCTAATATAAACATCTCTCTCTAAAGCAATTTCTCCCTGGAAGATTATGCACATCTTCATCTTAATTCAGAATTTACATGTGTACTTTGCATATTTTTGCATCAGTATGTGTGTTTTAAATTAGATAAAGGTCACTGTCATTCATAATCAAGAAGAAGGTGTATAAAAGGTCAGGATTCAATAAAAAAAACTGATTAGATGTAGAGGTTTGTTCATATGATTCAGTATATCATTGGATAAGTGGAAATCATGAGTCAACAAATTAACCTTGGTATAATGGGTTACTTGCTTCATTAGGATCAGAAATGAGATTCACAATTTTTTTTCCAATGTACTCCTTGTTTGTCTCCATAATAAGAAGAAATACTGTGGTGTTGATAGTTACACAATTGAGTATTTTTATAATTTAATTTGGCTTAAAATGCAACACAAATGAAAATTCTTGTGTTAAAAAAGGAATTGAGGCACCAAATAAATTTGCTATGAATATAAATATCGATTAAATGAAAATTACCCACTGTAAAAATAGATAAGTTAATTTAAAATAATGGCCTGTATGTTTCATATAGGCTTTAGCTAAAGCATATTAAAGAACCTGTGATGAGTCAGGCTTTCAAGGTCCAGCATCAGGAGGAGATCCAGATGCAAGTGAGCGTGAACTAAAAGCAAGGATAAACTTGCGCTCCACATATTGGTTCTGCCACAAACTTTCCACATGTTCTTGGGTAAACCACCTACATTGACTATACCTCCACTTCCATCTGCAAAAAAGGAAAAATAGTAACCGTGCTTATATTGCAGGAATGTTTGTTTCTGCAGACATGGATTTACCAGGAGGACTAAGATTTTAGGATTTCCACCACTGCCCTCTTCAGTACACCATATTCCTGGTCACTTACTTTAGTCAAAATGGCAGGGCTGTGATTCTCTGCACTTGAAAACATCTGAGGATTCTTCAGTAATATTCTCCAGGATAGATGAGAAATATCTGAAATGGAAGGAGTCCATATTTACAAAATAGTCTGACCTAGGAAAGACAATATCATTTATACAAAATGATAATACCATATTCTCAACTTCAGACTGTACAAACTTGGTGCAGTTTTTATGATTCCACCATAAGCTTTTCAAAAGAGATTTTTTGTGGGATTTTTGGGGGGTTCGGGGGTTGGTTTTGGGGTGGGGGGTTTTGCTGGAAAACGTTGCAACTATTTCAGCCTGTACCATAACAGAAAAGTCTATAAGAAAAGCAACGTTACAATTAAAATAGTTATACATGTCAATGTTTCAGACATTGTGTATTTCTTTAAGCTTTCTTCACGTCTGTGTAAAATAAATATCAAGTTACTACTTGCTCACTTTTTTTCCCTTGGGCAGCATTCTGTACCTATTAAATCCTAAGTATGAAAGAAAATTAGGCTTGCTTGTTACCGCTATAAACTTACACCTAACGGTTTTCAAATAACATGTAGGTAATCTCTCTTCTGTAAACATAGAGACTTGGGGTTGCTCATAATTAAAGCTGCAAGCATCACAGTTTAAGCTGACTCTTTTCTGATGTTCATATGCCTCATTCTCTCCCAAAATGTAATGGAAAGAAAATACACTGAACCATGGTAAACTTTCCTTATTTATGATATTGTTTGGATTTTATGCAGTTTTAGTACAGCTATAACATTAGTCCATTATTTCATTCTTTCAAGGTCAGTTGGGTATGAGTAGGACTCTCAGATGGGGCTTTAGCAAGTGGGATTGTAGTATCTGTTCCTGATCATTAAAAGGATCAAACAACTTTTAGTAATAACTGGGCTTAGATTACTGTAACTCTTAGCTTCTACTTCTCCTCTGTTTCACAGGTTTATAGACCCGAGCTTTTTTACTAGTGCCCACCTCACTGAGTTACGCTGTAGGTGAACTCCTGATGTATGCTGGCCTTGGAAGTACTAAGCTACAGAACCAACATGGGAGTGCATGGAGGGTATACCTCCACAAGGGTGCACCTCCATGAGGGTGCACATAAATTAGGAGTGTGCTCTTGAAGCAAATCTCCTCATCCTCCCAAAGCACTTGGGAGGAGTGCTTTGGTCCGCATCCAAAAATAGCCTTATTCCTTCTGGATATCACTAAGCTAGAGGATGTGTTTCAGGAGTGTCTCTGATGGGATTTGACCAGTCGTGGGCATTCAGACCGCAGGACCAAGCTAGAACTAACCCAAATTAAAATACCATGAAATATGCATGACATGTATGTTGGGTTCTCAGTGTTTGATGATTCACACTACAAACTGACTTCTATTGAGTGGCAGTACTTACTAAGTTAGACATATCCTGAGACATATCTAAATAGAGTTGGCACTAGACAGAATTCACTAGCTCTAACCCTTATCTCAATTTTAGGGAGTCATAGTGTGTCCAATTCGTCACTTCTTGGGTCTTGCTGCAGACATAACATAAAAGGGAACTTTGGCCACCTCATCAAAGCTAGGAAGTCATACGGATCGAGGAACACCCGTTCTG
Organism: Pygoscelis adeliae; assembly: GCF_000699105.1. NCBI lineage: Eukaryota > Metazoa > Chordata > Aves > Sphenisciformes > Spheniscidae > Pygoscelis > Pygoscelis adeliae. Next base: position 8,601,032 of record NW_008824053.1, on the reverse strand, counting down.
TACTGTGGCCATCTCCTATGACTGTCAGCTGATGAGGAAGATGCTCCTCATAGTGTCTCTTCTCTCAATATCTGCACAGTAACAACCAGAATTGGATCCTATGTACATAGAAAGAAAAATTCCTCATGCTCCACTGAAGCTGAGGAGGTGACCTTAGGACACTGGACAGGACAATCAGGTGCATAACTTCGAAGAAGTGTAAAGAAAGCTAAACCATAGGAGTTTTGTAGACAATAACACAGCCATTCCAGTCAGTTTTGTAAGGGCTTTCTCTGTAACATGGTAGGAGGTAACATGCAAGTGGGTGAGAGAAGGAGTTTATGTAAAATGACCAGACTTCTTCAGAGTCCTCTCCCTGAAGCAGTGTTGTACCAGCTATTTTTGCAATTAGGCTGCTCTGGGAGGAAGGGACATTTCTTTTGTTCTTGCAGAATCTCATACAGATCTTTGGACTATGGTAGCGTGCAATAGTCCCTGCCCACAACGACTTACTTCAGCTGTGTAGATCTATCATAGTGTAAGTGATTCGTTTAGCCCATAGTGTCTGTGCTGGAATCTCTGCAAAGACAATGTGTTGGAAATCAAGAATCTCCTAGTTCTGACACTGGTTTGTAAGGTACCTTTGGAAAAGTCACCTAGGTGAATTTTTCCAAACTTAAAGTTATGAATTCAAATTTTATGTTTAAGCATCTAAATTAGTGGTCTGATTTTAATGTGTGCTGACACTCACATTTTCAATCGACTTCAAAGGGAGTTGTGAGCGCTCAGAAGTCTAAACCTATGAAAATCAAGCCAGTTAGACACTCAAACTTGAAAGGTTTCTTCCATACCATTATTGTTATTTGCATTACTTTAGTAGCTTTAAACCCCAGTTATAGGACTAAAGTGCTAGGCACTGTATTTTATATCTCTTTTTTTTTTCTCTCATTTCTTTATGTGTAAAACCTGGCATGCAAGGATGTTGTAATGAGTGTTTGGTTAATATTTATATATAGCTTTGAAAAATAAATACTCTATAAACTGAGAATATAATTATTCATGGAAGAAAATGGTATTCCTTTTATTCATTCCTTTTTGAAATAGGTTCCTTGGATTTTGAACCTATCCTTAAGAACCAGAGCTGATACTGCATGCAGAATACAGACAATAAAATATAGGGGACAAATTCATAATTTGCTGTTAAAATACATGCTATACCTGTAGTAGTTTGAACAGCAAACAGAAATTAAGTAGTCATATACTGTGTTTAATTTGAACAGAAATCCACAACATTTAACAGCTCTTACATAATCCTCAGAGAAATTAAGTAGGATGATGAACCACAAAGCTTTCCTTAGAAACTGTTTTCTTATCCATACCTCTTTATTTTAGTTATGCTGATCCTTTACTAGCAAACAGTAGACTCTTTGTAACTGGGACCTACATAAAGCTTGCTTTTTTCCCTGTGGATTCAATAACTAAGCTGCTTGGAACAGCTTTGATGAAACCATCTTCTTTCATAGAAAGCAGTTCCGGCAGTGCTGATAAATTCCACAAAATGGTGTCAATTTAACCAGTGTGGGGTTTTTTGGAAACAAAACCAGGAGGGAAACTGGTAATGTATTGGTGTTTTCAGAACAAACCTTTGTGTGGAAATTATTTTTGTTTACATGTTTTTGATACCACAATCTTATACAACACAAAATTAAAATGAAACTTTTTCATTTTGTCAAAATGTTTTGCTTAAAAAAAGAAGTTTTTCACTCACAAATAATTAAAAATAGTTCAAAGATCATTTTTAGTTTAGAACTTTTTAAACATTGAAGTGTTCTGTGAATAAGAGTTTCCAACCTCTGAAAAGCTAAGGAGGTCAGTAGCAGTGTTCCCATCGATTTCAGTAACATAGCACAATTGCTACCTCTGAGGAAATGCAATCATGATGTGCTTCAGTTTTTGTATGCCTAAATGCAATATGCATTTGTATAATCCATCACATCCCTAGTCTTAGATTAAAACAATAGGTAAGCATTTCTCAAGAAAAAGAAAATTGGGGTTTTTTATATCAGAGCTTTTACTGTTTGGTGGTGGTATGGCCCATGGCTATGACGCCTTGACACAGGCACTTCCCAGTGCTATCAAATCAGGAGTGCAATTTTAATATATGTAAAAGTGCAGGTTGGGTTTTTGTTGTTGTTGTTGTTTTTTAAATAAGACAGGTGGTTTAAAACCAGGCACTAACCAATTAATAAGTTTGTTCATGCAGACATTCATTCAGGCATCAGGAATAAGTGCTCTGTCTGCTTGATAAATATCCAGGCTAAACACAAATGTTGTTATTTGTCAAATAGTAACTGTTTTAATGGGCAATTCTTCATGATCTTTAACAGCTATAAATTGATCTCCAGAACTCAGATGTCACAGCATAGTCCCAGTATTTCTAAGAGTCCAACTTTAAGGAAACTATAGTACAAAAGAAGGAAACGCTTTAATTTACTCCAGGGACAGAGTATATTAGGCATAGTAATGAGGATTTTAGCAACAAGCAGCAAGTCAAGGATATTATTTTTCTACAAAGCAGATAATATAGTAATCAATCTAGACAGCCATTGTATATCTTCCAATACTTAGGATTTTAATAAAAGTAATCATCAGGAATTCTATTTAGACTTTCAGACCTTTACATCTTGAACCATTAAAAATAATGATACATGATTTTAATCTGTTTGGTGTAAACTGATTGATTTCTTGCTTGTAAACTGGACACTCTTCAGATAGATCAATTTTCACATTTACCATATCTAATTATTTTCTTTTTCCTTCTTGCTTTAAAAGGCATAGATCATTTGGGGCTCCCTTTTCTTAACTGACAGTTTCTTGACAGCTAATGCAAATAACAAAATAAAGCCTGTAGAAAAAATAAGTTGTATTTTATAAAAGGTTTAGCACAAGTGTTTATGTCCTCTGAGTACAAAGGGTTGTGCATGCTTCCTTTATCTTGTAGTCTCAGGTGGCAGTATTAATAAACCAACATTTTCTGCATTTCATACATACTGTTCTATGTGATTACAAACCTGAGCCTGGACAGCTGAATGAAGTTTGCCCAAAAATGAAAAGAAAGACATATGCTCCTGAGAAAAAGGGCCCAGACCCATATCTTCTGTGAGATCTGGGAAATTCACTCTTTCGGAAACAGTGTAGAGAGATCAAATGTGATAATAAAGGCTCACAATTCGAGCAGGTTTCCCTAGAACAGTACTTCAGAAATGTGAGGTGTGAAAGAAAGGCAATCTGTGCCAGATACTGATTAAATTTCAGTCATCTATCCAAAGCAGTCCCTAGTTGCTTGTAAAATGCTCCATGTAATTACAGTAACTACAGTTTTTAAAGCAATTTACACATTAGCCTTTATCTTGGGTCCCTTTTTGTGGGTGCATTTCTTCCTTGGAATCAATATCCTTACAGTATATGTTAATAAGCTATATGAATTTGTAGCCGTATAGACTCTTTAAAAATTCCATCTCTAGTATTTTTCTCATGGATTCCTCCTGGCTTTTGGAAAAGCTTAACTGTAATCAAATATCACACTCTGGATGTTTAGCTAGCATTGTTCAGTGACCCCAGCGGTAAGTCACAACCATATTTAAAACTGTTAAGGAGTTAGGAGTTGATGCAAAATCAAACCAGGATATATTAAAATGCTGCCAGGATAAAATAATATTAAGGGCTAAACTTTGTCCTTTGTTAGTTACACAGGTGCAAATGTCAAACTTGGCAAATCCTTTCAAAACTTTGTGTGTCCTAATCTTTCAAATCTTCTAGTCATTGGGCATGGAAGATTTTGCAAATGCAGGAGCCACTTACGTAGTTACAGGATGAACACTGGCCAAATAAAAGAGGTCTGGCTCATTGCTGTGATATTCCAATTTTAAACTAATGTAAGTGTGAATTTTGGAAGGAAACTAAACTGGCTATTTCATTAAAGTTGTACTGGCTAAAAACAGAAGAAATGCAAGGAGTGAATCAGACTCCTCACAGTCAGTAAAACTGTTCCCACCAGAGTTGCACAGTACAGCTGCAGGTAGCTTTAAACATTTTTTGTTGCTGTTTTACTCTGTTTGTTCAAGGTGCCTTTTGTAACTGCCAAGCGCAGTAAAGCTCCGTAGTTATTCTACATCTCATTGTTACTAAGGCTATTATCCTAACTGGGGCTAATAATATGAAACACATTTATGTTTGTGTAGGAAAACTAGGGTCACTAGAGATAATCTAAAAAGTTGTTCCACGAGGGATTATCTAGGATGCTGTTTTCCAAAACTGTCACATATCAGAAAAAGGGCAAAGCACTTGTAACTCTTGTGATTGATCCTCTGTCAAGTCATGATTGCTGTCACCAGCAGGTTACATTCCTTCAACAAAGCAGTAGGCACTGCTGCATTTTAAGCTAAACAAGTTAGGCTTCCAGTGTCATATTCCCTTCCTTATCTCTTTCCATACTTCAATCTCTCACATTAAAAGAGATAAATTTGCAACTGAAAAGAGAAGATGACATGTGCAAGATCCTTGTGTAGTACGTATTACTATACCTTAAAATTGGTGCCCCTTACGTGCTGCCATTAGGTTTAGTGTTCCTAGCTGTTATGTCTGGCTAAGGACCTGGTTCCCCACACGCTAGCTATTATGTGAGGAAGCAGAACAATGTGTGACACCAAATACTATATTTGGGCCTGAGGAGTTTTCATAATTGCGCTTATAGGCCCTGAAATCCCAAGGCTAAAGCACTTAATTACTTGAGCTGTGAGGGTATGGAATGATTCATCTGTTAAAGGTTAAATACAAGCTTTAGTGGCCTATTGGACAAAACTGTATGTTTAAGATTCTCATGAAATAACAGATGTTTTTCAACCTGATTTTGAAATTGAATGCTTGTAATATGGTTCTGTCCAAAGACTCCGAAGCCCCTCTTGTATCATCAAATGCCATTGGATTTTTAGGCTGTGGGCAAGGATATACAGGGCTCTTTTTGTCTTTATCTATCCAGAGCACTCTCTGTGTTTTTCTTATTCCCTGTTTTCTTTCAGTCTTTGAAAATGTTCAGTGGATAGACTCATAGTTCTCAGATATTTCCATGCATTTTTCTAAAGAATGTCAGAGATTTTGTCAAACTTTCCAGTGAATCCTGGCATTTGTAATTTATTTACATTAACTAATTTATTGTAATTAAAGACCTAGTTTTTTTCAAAAGCATTTACTTCCAAAGATATCTGTCACTAAATCTGGTAGATTTCTTGCTTTCCTGTGCATATATTAAGGTGCAAGTAAGATTTGAATTAAACATTCACCTTTTGTTTTTAAAGTTAACAGTTTTTCCATGATCAATTCTTGTTTAAAATGGTTGTCAGTTAACTGTTGATTTTTGTGAAAGGTTCTCCCCTGAGTGCCAGTCTTTACAAAATCGTCTCAAGTAGCCTCATCGGGATAGACTTTAGCTGCCTTGCGTAAAAGGTAGTGCTCTGTCTGCTTTGACTTAGAGTTCATGGAAAAGCATTCCTGAGCAAGCAATGGAAAATGGCTCTTCCCCCAGTGGTCTGTCGCCTTCCTCTGCCAGAAGTTGCCGTCCTCCCATCTCTGCTTGTGGAGGAGGTTGTGTACACATTCCTTTGCATTGCAGGCAAAATGAGCTGGGAAAGCTTAATGGACTATTGAAGGTGAATATGAGCTAACCCAGCTCATTTTGTCTGAAATGGATTGAAAAGCACTCACATGACCTCCTTCCTCTGTCAGAGCTCTGGGGTAGTAGCTTCCCATGATGGAAAACAGCACCAACCAATTCAGTGAGATCTTGAAGACGACTTTTGTCTGTCCTGACGTTACCTTTTCTCCAGCCTTTACAGAAAGACTTATATCAACTGTAAGTGAGGAGTTGAGTTTTAAGGGAAGCTAAGCAACCAGCAATGAATTACAAGTAGGCAGCACAGGTTTTTTCGGAGCTATGGCCATAGCCTCTATTGGTCATTTCAATTACTGAATGTCTAGGGGCAAAATGTCCAGGCCAAATTTAGCAAAGTCTGTAACAGCAGTAGTAAAATGCTGTGTCTGACAAATTCTCTCTTCTCTAGGCGGTGGTTATTTTTAAAAATTTCTGTCTAGGTGGTTGAGTCTTCTATTATCTTTAGCAAAGAGACTTCTGGACGTGAAAGGCCCGTTCAAATAGCCATATTCTGACTCCCAGTTTTTTACCCATCTTTCTCCTTATAAATAACATGCAGAAAGCTGGAGAACCTAAAATGTCCACATAAATATTACAAAATAATTTCATATTCTCCATACTCATGAATGCAGCTGATGCCTCCATTATTTCATACATTAGTAAGGCAACTGATTCATCTCTGCTACTCTTTTGCCCTCTAATATAATGTTTGAATCAGGAATTGTTAAAGTTCTCATTAGGTTTGTTGTGGGGTTTCATAATGAATTCTTTTTTGCAAGCTGGAGAGTCTTTTGATTTTTGCTTGCATATTCATAGATGAACTATGTCATAAACAAAGTCTAAATCTGGTACTACTCTCTTGCTAAGCCACGCTAAGACTGTGTTGTATCTTTCTACACTTTACCTCATAAAGAAAACAATGTCAATGCCAAGTATGGAAGGTGAAGAAGGTTGCTATTTAAAGAATAATTTTCTGGCACATGCAGCACCATTGGAGACACATCATAAACGAGAATAAGGTACATTGCTTTTCTTCCACAGTGCAAAATTCTGCCTTGGTCTATCCCAACAGAAAGAACAACACACTTCTCCGTGCAAGATTGTTCAGTACAATCCAGCTGCTCAGTAGGAATGCATCTCTTCCTATATTTACATATATAGAGATAAGTAAAACATACACATATTTTCAGAGTCCTTTTTTAACCCACACTCTCCTTCTAACACAAATGCCCACATGAATCAATGAGATTTATCCTGTCAACATGAAAAGAAAAGCACAGATATTGATAGATAATGTACGTGAATACACTGGTCAAGCAACAGATTCAAATTAAACTGATACGTTTCATTCAGTGGCAAGTATATTTGCTTAGTGCAGCAAAAAAACTCTGTATCTCCTAATGATGTAGAACCGAATTCTTTATCTCCCCTGCTGCTAGCTTGCTTTTAAGGCAGAACTGGAGATATCTATCACAACTAAATAGGTATTTTGTAAATTGTACTTAACTTAGCTACCTTTAAGAAAAATTCCAAACCACATATTGTATAACTATTGCCAGAGATTTTATCTAGCTTGGCTGGAAAAACAACTTAATGCTACATTCTTCTTGCCAATCAGCACAACAGAATTTTGTTTTTTATCTACTCTCAGCTAACAGACCAGTATTACAGGCAGAATTTTGACTTCCAGTTGCTGTTTTCTTTCATATCATGGGCCTGTTTAGGGTACTCGCAGAAATGTCAACAATAATACATAAAATCACTGTCATGTGAAATAATTGATTAGCTGATCAGTTTCCTATTCTATTTCTTTAATACATTTTTTCCAAGAATAATGACTATATTTATAGAAATATAATAATTTTCCATGCTAAAGTAAAATGGTATTTGACATTAAGAAAAGGTCAGGTGTCATACTGTAAACCACAATGAGTATTGCTTTTAAAGATTATTGAATTAAGAGGTACATATATTTGACAAAGTATAGAATTCCAATAACTGCCATAGTAGCAGTGCCCTTTTACATGCCATGGATTTATTGACATTTGCTAACTGTAAAAATGCAAAACAGTTTGCCCGTAATAGGCACTATCAATTTAAAAAATAAAAATGTCTCGTTGAAGAACATGTCTATTTTCAACAATTCCTTCTGATTTTGCATGCATATGTTTGGACACTCAGATATCTGTTTGTGTAGCCCTCTGTGATTGTGGTTCATGCAGGCAAATATACGTTCACTTTTTGAAGGCATTTTCGCATTGTGCATCCTTATGCAATAATAAACCATACCTTTTTTTTCTCAAAAAAATAGATACTGCCCTGTAAATCTGATTCAAGACTTTTCAGAGGAGTAAGTTAAAATGAGTGTGAGGGCAGCATCATAACTTCTCTATGGTATTTGCCCACACCACAGATCTGTCACGGTTCGGTGTGATTGACTGGCCTTAACTGAAGTCCCAGGCCTCTTAAGGGTCAGAATCTTTGTTGGAATTATGCCAGAGCTTGTCTGGACGAAACACCAGTACTTCAAGAACTGCCAATGCGTTTCAAGCTGTGAGGGCAGATTAGCTAAAAAAGAATTTTAGCATTGATAGGTTTGAATAATAATACTCAAACGTAGCACCTTTTATGTGTGCTTGCAGTTAATAATAATAGAAAAGCTACAGAGAAGCAGGCTCCTTCTGTTCCACAAAGCTGTCCCACACTACTATAAAACTCTTACAAGGATAAACCATTTATTAAACAAATGAGTTAACTTTCACTTTAAAAGGATGTTACACATTCAGATTCATTTGTATTTTCAAACAATTTTATCTGGTAATATCAGATGAGTTTCTTATAATAGAAGAGGTCTTGAGGTTTTTGTTGTTTGCTGTTGCTGTGTTGGTTTTGTTTTTTTAATTTGTAGCATATCTTTCAATATTGATTCAATATCAATTTTGGCCTAGCCAAAAATCCTGACTGGTCAGTTCCATTTTCAATGTTTGAGAGAGAGATTTTCACCTAAAAATCTGCCTTTTAAATAGTTTCCTATATGTAGAATGTGGATTCAAAGGAAGGCGGCTGTCTAACAGCTTTTCACTAGTCATCATCTGCTTGTCATCAGCAAAGGTGCCATTCAGGGTACCCTTTCCTCTTCCTTCTTTCTTCATCCTTTCTGGACCTTTTAAGCTTCTGGTCTCACTGCTTCTGCTAAATGTTCTCTGGGCTATTCTCTGGCCTTTTTCCTTCAAACTCACATCAGCTATTCCACTCAAGAAATGAAGCCTTAATTATAAAGGAACAGTTAAAATTGAAACAATGTATGGTGCTTTCCTGTAAAATGAGTTTAAAAAAAAAAAACAAACCAAAAAACCAAACAAAAACCAAACACAAAACCTCCATGCAGTGTAGCATTGGATAGGTTGATTGTGTACAGTACCTCAGGTTTTGATGTGAAAATTGCCATGATGGATAGGTAGAAGGCTTGTTTTCACTGAACAGCAGCACAAATATAGTCACATATAATTCAAAGTCAGCACTCAATTTTCAAACATGGGTGCCTTAACAATACTGCCAAATCTTGCATTCGGTCTATTAAATCAGCACTTAGGCAAATAAAACAGCCATTTGAGTGACAATTTCAACATATTAATGAGGTATTCAGATGTCAGCAATTGAAAAATACACATTGGCCTTTTGAATTTAAGCCAAGATTTGTTCTGGGTTATATTAAGAAGGCTTAAGACGTTATAGAAGGATCAAAATCATTTCTGAATTTATCTTAATCTTTCTGGGAGAGAGGCAGATGGGATCAGGTTTCTTTGTGAAGTCTTCACTGTTTTCCTTCCTTCCACTGTTTTTTGATGTAAAACTTTCCTTTGTCATTTTATTATTCATTTGTTGTATTTTGGTCCATAAGTGGGTCAAAAAGAATCCTTATGCAGACTTCCTCACTTTCGCTCTCATTCACTACAGTCCTCACCATGACACAATGTGTTCCCATACAAGTGCCTGCATCACTTCTGCTGCCTCAAAACTGTATTGTTATGGCTGTATTCCTTCCTTTTTTGCCCTGTGTCTCTCTCCGTCATCAAAACCAAGTTTAGATGAGCCTAAAGGGATCCGTGTTGGATATGAGTTTTGGCAGACACCCAGACCAGCTTTTGTTCCATCTAAATAGTTTTGTTCATATAGATATCAACTCTTTAATTTTCGTTGTTGTTCTTTCTTTTTTCTGTATTCATCTATTTCCTAAAAAATGTTAAGACAAGGAAAAATATTACATATCGTATTTCTTATAGAGATGAAAAGTCTCTCTTACGCTTTACTTTTCTTAGAAAACTAACTAGAAAATGTATCTTCAATTATGACTGTGACTTTCAAGAACTAAACCAAAGTATGAACTACTCAATGCCATTCTTGTTATTAATTTATTAGTAGTATTAGTGTGCTGTCTACAAGCCCTTGTTCTTACTAGAAGCCCACTGTGCTAAACTCCTTCTAAACAGACTGGAAAAATTCCTCTGCTATGTGTAAGTGCAAGATAGTACAAACAGTACAAAACAGAAGACAATGAGACAAAATTCGCCAACGTAATAAGCAGTATTCTTTGCAAACCGTAAGCCTTAATGTTCACAGGTACAACAGAGCAAAGAGGTTTTAAGGAGGAATTTGAAGTGGAACAACAATGTGTTATTTAACAGACAAATTAGCTCTGATATTATTGGGCATGCTCTCTGCCTATTCTGATAATGTAATCAATTTTAGCTTATTTGCTAGGTCCTTGAAATTGCTAGGTATCCATTTACTAGATTAATTAATTAAACATATTTAAATTATGCATTAGTCATGGCTTTAGAAAGCTAGAGTAAATAACATAGGCTTTATTAATTTTTTCCCTCTCTTGTAATTCTCCTATCACCAGTCTCTAATTTCATCAATTTTACTTTCGGTTTTTTCCTTCCTTTTAATTTTTTGTTAATTTTTAAATACTGCTGGTTGTGTCACCACTGGCTGAGAAAGGAGCAGGTGTCTTTTCTCCAAAGTGACACCAGAGCTGATCTGTGGAACAACTGAGAACAGAGTTGTCCCTAGGGATGGAGCACACCCAGTTTTTCCCGTGACAAGCTGTCAGGGCTGGAGGCTTAATAAATTAAAGGGATTTTTTTTTTTTTTAAGCAAAATATTTTCCACCACTTTTATATTTTCAGAACATTGTTCTGGCCTTGTACAAGAGACAGGGAAATGTAAATGTCAAACATTCACTTCTGTTTAAATGGGCTCATTATACCACAACATGTTGAGGTTTTTTCCCTACCGGCCGGTTCTTTTCACTGTCGTATCCTGTAAGCACTTTCCTTGCACCTGCCTGAGGAGACTAATCCTCTATTAAAACATGTTCAAACTGAGCGAAGGCAGAAATAGCAGCCATTTCGCTCAAACAAAATGAATCAAAACCTTGTAAAAATAAATAAATCAGGGTAGGTTTGGTGAAGACATTTGGCTGTTTGGTCTGTAGTTGAAGCCCTGTTACCTCACTATTTTCCATCTGGAGAGCAGGCTTTGCCCTTAGGGCATGGACCTGTTTTGAAAACAGTGTAAAGAAAACTCCCCAAAAGCTAGGTCCTTGGCTGTGATATGAGTGCCATCCAGACCTCACCGTTCCAGGGGCACAGTCTTCCTTCAGAAGTTCACTCCCCAAGATCGGCCACACACTAATTTTCTGCTTCAGGATCATGGCTATTTATTTAGGTGGAACCATAATTATGGGTAATAATATGGATAACGTGTACTTCTCTCCCCACTTTGGTTCGGTGTTAGGCTCTACAGGGAGCTGTGGAAACATTGCAGAGGATGGCGATGTCGCTGACTGGTTCATTGAGGAGAGAAGCTGCCTCTACCAGATAACAAAGAACTGCAGTCTGACAGGGCAAAGGAAGAGGGAAAATTTGTTCTGATGTGGTAAATCAGCGGGCTAAATTCTGTGTGCCTGAACTGCACTATCTAAGAACAGAAGTCCCATGGGGCAGCCTTCATCAGTGTAAAGTACAGGGCTGAGTACATTCACAATGTTCAATAAATGATCATTTAAAACAAAACAAAACAAAACAAAACACACCAACAACCATAACAACAACCCCCCCAAAAAAAACCTCATTGCAACTGCTGCACATAAAGCCAGGTAGATAATTTATGATACAAGGTCACATTTTTCTGTAGCCAAACCCACCTCTGCTACTGAAACTGGTATAAAGATCAAGGATAACAGTGAACTGTTTAATTTGAAGACAGTCAAATTATATGAATAAATGTATTCATGCTAGTTGCAATTAATTTTCAACTGCTTTCAACTCCTAAGCATTTTGTATCTTTCTAAGTTGGATCTATGAATGGATTCTGTTGACATTTGATGTCAGTAAATGATTTATAACCAAAAAAGTCACTTGAAAATGTAATACTGACAATGTTCTCTCCTATTTGTACAGCTTTTATTCTCATTTGTTTCGTAACATCATCTTTCATAAGATGGCTTTTGCTGTGTGTTTCACTGAGAAATTTGAAATCCCTCTGTCTTACAAACATATCCCTCCCAAAACCACTCACTGAAGTTGTCCCTACAAGAAAGGGAAAAGAGGTCTGTGCTGTTGCCGAGAGACATACCCTACAATCTTAAATGAAGACAAAAGAGAACTGGATTGATGTCAGGTATTTTTCTGGAGGCCCAAATGTATCTAGATACTTCTCAGAGAAAGTTGTTGTGGAACAGTAATTTAGAATAATGTACAGCGAAACCAGGCATAATTAAATCTACAAACAACTCCCTTTCCCTTTCTGAAGCATTAGGGCTCAATGGTACGTTATTTTATTTTCATCCCAAGTACCTTGAAATACACTATCTGGTATCTGCTGAAAAGATTACTTTCATAATGCTAACAAAATACAATTAACGCTAACATGTTTCTGAAATAAGATTATATGGAGCACTTCAGCAGCTGATTGTGATTTTGATTACAGATTTCCACAAATGAGTAAAAATGGTAAGAACTCCTTTACACTGCTTCGCAAGTTTCAAGTAGACAAAGAAATTATATAATACCAGTCATTCACATTCTGGAGCAGAAGCCTGTTAGTATGGCAGAATGTCAGTTTTCTGCTTCTCCCATTATCATGTGTTTGGGCATCTCAGCAAGTTTCTGATACAGACCAGCACAAAAATTCTACTCTAGCAATAAGAAGAAAGTAGGGAAGTTCAACAGACTGCTAAATTGTAAGACCTGCTGAGATTCAAGAGGGACAGCTTATGTACCAGCTTGTGCTAACGGTTGTTCTTTAAGACAGTTCTAGCCTTTAGAGACTACCTTGAGATTTCAAGCCTATACAATAGTATAACTCAACCTATGAAGCAACATGTTACTAGTAGGAGAAAATATTACCTATGTGGAACAGTGGAAGTTTTTAAGACACTGGGAAAAATGCATTATTAACACTGCTGAATTACTATTGAGGATTTTTTAATGAAATTAAAACTTTCTTTGAAATGTCATACTATATGAAGGATATAGAAACCATAAATAATTTAACTTGCAGATTACACCAAATATATCTGGGTACAGTAGTTGTAACAGCTTAACAATTTATTTTTTCTAAAAACTTTGTTAATAATTTTCTGTGGCCCATTTCTCAAATACTGCCTATGATTTTAAAATCTGACTCTTTAAATACTGTATTATTCATTCCTGAAGCTGCAAGATCCACAGAATTTCAACACAGTAAGACATACTAATTTGTGATGAAACTCCACTGACTTTGGTACAGCTAACCCTGAGGTGAATTAAACATGATATTTTATTGTTCTGGTCATCTTGTACAGCAGCCTTTTTTCATTTATAAAGCAATATGGTTTAATATATTCTTCTTGTCCTCAGTCCTGCTTTTGAATTACTTTAATAACAGTTGTAAATAAGCAAAGCTCATATGATGGTCCTATTACCTACTTATTAGCTTCAGATCCCATGATGGATTGTACAGCGTACTGAGAGATATGCACTTCAGGGGACCTGCATCTGATATATACATGTAGCTCATGTTAACATTAAAGAGAAACTTAGATAGCATGTCGCATTTAAACATCTTGTATGTAATAAGAATAAATGAAAGATCTTTTATTCTTTATTCAAAAAAGCATGGGACAGAAATATGCATTCTCATGCCTGGACATGAGAGGAATATATAGATTATAAGATACATGGTGAGAAAAATCACAGATTCTTTCCACTTCATTCAGTTTTGAAGGCCTGTAAATCATGGATGTCCTACTGTAGCCAATTTGAGAGACTATAGGGATACAAAAGACTTGTGCTGATACTGTCTTCAGGGATAAATTCAAAGCTCATTCTCAGCCAGGTGATCTGTTCATGTAATACAGTCCTTTTTCTACACTGTACGTGTATAGCCTTTCTCAGTCTCCCTCTTCCAGCCTAGAGTTCCCCCCTTTATGCTCCCCTGAAATCCTGGTCTTCGACTCAGGTCTCTCAAAGTCTGTTTGGCCGAGGAATATCCTGACTTCCTGCTGTTCAATACCCTGAGCAGGGCCCTAATTTGCTGCTTGAGTTAACTTCATCCAGGCCATTGGGCTCTTGTAAATCCCATCACAGGGACTTTATGATATTCTTAGTTTTATTTTATTCTGAAAACTCCAGTGCCTAAGGTTATCAGATTATGGGAGTTTCATTTCTCAGCGAAAACACAAACACCAAAAGCTAAAAACACAAGAAATAAATAAGAATCTAAATTATAGTTGTTGAAGGGGTTTTAATCTCATTATTTCTGAGACAAGCCCTTGATTTTGCAAGAAGCATAAATCATGATTGTTAAACACTTAGGTATTCTGTACCACTCTGCTAGGAAAAATATTATTTCAAGAAAATGAATTTTATAATATTTCATCTTAACCCATTATTCCTTGTATTTCAAAGAAGAATGTCAGTGATCCTCATGCTATTAATGTCTATCATTTTCTGTTTGGTCATGTCTAATATCTTAAGCATGGTACTGTTGAAGCCAACTGCGCAACTCATAAATTCTGTCTACCTAATGACATGTAATGCTTTGTAATGCCTAAAAACTGTTATGGAGGCTTAACTGACAAATCCAAGGATAGCATTCGTCTCTAAGAAAACACACAGAATGACAGCAATGTTTAAAATCATCTCCTAAGAAATGCCAAAAGGGGAGGGGAGGGTGGTGTATTTTCACTTTAACTGAATTTCTTCAGTCTACTCTATAAACTATTGTTTGTTAATTTCATAAAAACACTTAAGAAATTAGAATAGATTTTGAAATGAAGATCCAGCCAAGCTTCTCTAGTGTAATACTCAGACATAGTAAACAATTACATTACGTAAACCAACCATCTGAACAGAAATGATAATTAAAGTAATGCATCCTTGTGCTTCATTGATTTATGAATTTGTTTAATGATTCCTGTTAGAACGGCAGAAGCCATTACGCATTCACTGATTTTAAGAGACTGTATATAGTTGTGTGACCTTTCACTAAAGAAGAAAAGTAATATTCCTGAGCTATCACAGAAATTATAAAAGAAGTGTTGTTATGACAAACTTTACAACAATTTCAAAATAACATCCCAAACCCATTAATTTTCTTCATGCACAAAGCTGTTCCCAATTTCCACACCACTATTCAGAAAAGAGTAGAGCAATCTGCCTAGTCAATGCTTGCATGTGGGTTCCTGTCCGAAAGAAATAAAAGAAAAATATCCAGGGCTGAATTTATCTGAATTTTATTCAGATTCAACCCGACAAAGTACCCCATGTTCTTGGCTGAAAGGTAGGAGCCCACACTCCCCACTCAATTACTGTTATTCATTGGCATTTGGAGTGCCCATCCAAAATCAGAGCTCCGCTGTGTGAATTGTGGTTAACACATACACTGAAATATAGTCTCTGACCCAAAGCGCTTATGATCTAGACAGACAGTTGGGGAAAACCCAAGCATACAAATGAAAGCATCTGCTGAAATCCAGGGAGATTTTACCCTCTGTTTCAAGCTAATTCTCACTGATATTGAAAATCTCACCCACAAAGAACAAGCAAATATATTATCTTGCCATTATGGAGATGGGGAGCTTAAGCAGAAAAAGATGAAGTATATTATCCAGCTCTTTGCAGGAATTTTGTGGTAAAATTGAGTCTTAAAAACAGGATCATAGATTTTTGCGGCAGGTCAACATACCTGATTCCCTGCCACAGACGTATCCTGCTCTGCCCACAATAGTTTTGTGAAGAGGGTCTTCTCCCACCCATAATATGCATCCATTAGTGCTGGTGAAATCCACTAAGAGTAAATAGTATTGAATGCCTTCAAACCTTGACACAGCAGGAGGCATCCTGAAAGTAAGGAAGGAGTGGTCTTTTAAATTAGCTGTTGTAAAACAAATGGAAGGGTCCAGAGGGTGCATTTGACATTTATCTGTGTATTTCCTTGCTTTTGTTGTTTTCTGTCATTGTCCTATCATTCCATTCCCCTTGATTTTTGTGTAAACGTCCTTGTTTGTTTGCTTTTCTGATAACTTGTAGAGTAAACTACTCCTTCACAAGAGAAAATGCAGCTGGGAGAATAAGGTGGGGGAAGGGTTTCTGGCTGGAATACTTTCAACGTGGCATCATAGTTGCTTGTGACTTTGAGCACTGTGAAACATTTGTTTGTCTTGCTTTCTTCCCTTGCTTTTCACAGTCTTCTTCAATCTGCCAAGCAGCTGATAGAAAGAGAGGGAGAATCCCCTACAACACTAAACACATTTTCTTATTTACTCTTAAATCTACATTTTCACACATAGCAGAGATTGCACATGTCAATATATCTTTTTAATTGAATGTGGAACTTGTCACATCAGACTGTAAGTCCCTTGAAGTCCCAGAGCCCATTTTGGACTGGGTTGACACTTCAAAGAAGAAAGGGAACAAGAACGGAAACCTCTTTGAATCACAAAGAGCCAAATGAAAACACTCCATCAGACTTCAATCCTCAATTATGCTTTTTCCCTGTGTATTTTTTCTGCCAAAATCCATAAATGACTTTCAGAATGGCAACATGATGATCTAGAGACCATCTCTTTCTCTCTTCTTACTATTTTAGCAGTTCAGCTCATTCAGGCAATTGGACTTTTTTGTATGAATACAGAGGTAGATGACAAACTGTGAATTGAGAAGCGGGACAGACCCTCAATCCTAAAATTGGACTTAGTGATAGTTTTTTGTCATTAGCTGAGACGACCATTCACATTCAGTAGGCAAGGAACAGAAAGGTTTACAGGTGGAAGCATGGGATGGGCCTACTACAGTTGTCAGGAATCTTTTCATTTTGTGTTGTAACAAACGTTACTCTTACTCTAACAGTGGCCTGTAGTTTCACAAATCTTAAAAGAGAGTAAGAAGGTAAGGAAAATGTATATTCTGATTTACATTCTTTCAGGTCTGGATACATGATGACCATCAGCATTTGAACCCTTTACAATACTGATAATAAGAAAGTACTGTGATACCATAAATTGTTGAAATATTTGAAAGATGTGCAATGGAGCAAGAAAAATGTACAACAGTGGGAGGAGGAATTGGGAGAAGAAAGAAGTGAGAGGACTCCTTTGCTGCCTGAGCATCCAGCCTGCCCTGCAGAACCACAGCGGCTGGGAAAAGCCAACACTGTCCCCCCTGCTCCACAAAATTACCTGCAGATAGAAAAGAGCCAGCTGCCTCCCCAGCCCTTTGGTCACCAACGCAGTGTGAAAACCAAGAGTTAAAGCAACAGAAGAATCTCTTTGTTCTCATCTCAGAAATAGTGCAGGACCTGACACCCACTGCACTCCTTAAAGGCTACTTAAATCCAGAACTGCTATGTTAAATTTGGGTATCTTTTTGTCCTGCAGGCATTTAAAGCCAGGATAGATATTATTCCAGGATTCAAAATATTGCCCAGCAACAGTTTGGGTGTGAACTCTTGCTGTAGTCACTATAAGTTGTCACATAGCTTGTTGCCTGTCTTTGGACCATTCTCAGGTAATACGGGGATTTTACATGACTCCCACACATGCTTATCTTTATGTGTTGTAGGGAGGCCCACTGAAGTTAGGAAGGCTTTCTAATTTACTGCGTATCAGGTTAAGCACTTTCATAATTCCTTGATGGATCACTGAGCAAGCGGCACCAGTGTAAAAGTTTATCACCATTACTGGCAGTAATTGGCAAACTCTTAGCAGTGCTGGTAGAGACCACAGTCAGAGAGAGACTGCCTTAAATCTAGCAATAAAAAATCTGACTGAGATTCCACTTTAAAGAGCCGTTTGGAAGCAGAGTTTTGAGTGAAAGCAGAGTATCAGTGTGAGTCTGAAACTTATTCAAGCTGTCAATCTCAATGCCTTGTGTCGGTTAGCATGCCTAGCTTTATTGTTATTGCTTGTTTACATGTTTACCAAAATGTAGGCCTACATTTTTCTAGCATGCACATACTTCCAGTGAACAACTTCTGTAATCAGATGTAAATGAGTGGTATGTGGCAGTTAGCTTATACCAAGTGAAGCTTTAAGCATAGGCCAGTGGAGCTGGCTTTGCACATGCCTCCCCTCACCTCTTCAGGTAGCAGATGCTTCTGAATCATTCACTTACTAAAACATAGCCCGTGCTGTTGGTAAGCTACTTAAATACAGAAAAATGCATCTAGGTAGGTTTGCCAAAGCAGTAAAAACAACTTAATTTTAATGTTTGGCATTTTACTAACTGTCAGCCTTATGTAATGAGGAGCTGCACAACCTGCTTCAGAGATAGCAGCATCTCTTAAATGCCTGGGCCAGTAAATGTAAACAAAGTTTAGTGTACATGATGTAAAATATGAAGTCTAGGAGCAGTGAACCAAAACAGAAAAAAAAGCCCTATGAAATAACAAAAACATGCAGCATACTGATGAAGGAAAGAGATTTGGGAGATTATCATAGAAAAAATGTTGATGTCTTCCACTATGTGGCTGTATTAGAAAAGGCAAATACGAAGGATAAACCAACCCTAGAGACAAGGCAAAGCAACACAGAGAATCTGAGGTGTATTAACCACAATCCAGTTTAGTATAAATTTGTCAGGGAGAGCAAAAGGCTTTAAGGTAAGATTATGACTTTAGGCAAGGCATATTTTATAAACAGCATGTGCCAAGAGCAGTCACAGTAAGCATTTTGCACTAGAGAGCTCACTGAAAAATCACTCTTCCTTCCACAGCTTCACCTCCATAGAAGTTGTTGAGAGGGGGCAGTCATTAGGAGCAATTAGGAGTAACAAGGAGCAGCTGTGGTCCAGCTGCTGGGGCGGGAGCAGAGCCTATTTCTGCCCCTGCCCACACACACTCCCCAGTGCCTAGGGTGCAGGATGTGTGCCAGGAGGGTATGGCTGATCCCCAGTGCTTGGGCCCGGTGCTTGGCTGTTTCCATGGCAATGAGTGAGTCTGTGCAGTTTTCTTTTTTCTCCTATTTTGGGTGTACTGTCCCAGTCCTAGGCTGGGGAAAGCACTTGAAGGAGTATGAGCTGGAGTTACTCCTGAGGCTACAAAATGGCTGCCGTGCTCTCACAGGGAAAGCAGCCTGCCTTGGGAACAGAGGGAGGTGGATTTAACTGCTTGGAGATCTGCTTGCTTTAAGAAGAAACATTGGTGTTTTCCCTGTGTAAAAGTCTCTCCTGAAAAGTATTGGAGGAGGTCCTGAGGGCAGCTCTGCAATAGGCTTTTTCTGGTTAACTCTTGTCCTGTGACAGAACTAAGGATTTGCATAAAGGACAGAACTTGTTTTTTCCAGATCCTTTTCCTGACTGAAATTTAAATTTAGGGACTCACTTTCATTAGTTTTGGTTTCCCTTCCTCCATCATGGCCTTCCCTAACATCAGTTGTGTTCCTTATTTCCCCCCCCGTCTCTCAGTTCTCCCTCTTTCCAGAGGGTCTGCCGGAGGCCCGCATTCCCACCTGACAGGCTGGGTCACACTGCTGAAGGTGTTGAGTTGTTTAGGGTTGGGGCTCACTTTACCCTGAAAAAGGAAACCCAAAGGAAATAATTTAAAAAAAAAAAAAACAAGAGAAAGAGCATGCAGATAGGCCTAAAAATGATTTGTAAAGTTCGGCCCTCAGTGTTTAAAATGGAAATGTGCTATTGATAACTTTAAAAAAAAAAAAAGTGAAGACATAAATAAATCTCTAGATGAAAAATGGCTGCTGAACTTAAGCCACCCATGTTTTTCGGATGTTTCTTCCCCTGCAGTAGTAGAGTAGGCCATATACTTTCTTATTAATAAAATTCAGTTTTCATATCTTTTAACTCTCACAGATAGCAAATTACACAAAGCTGAAAACTAGCATGCTTTTTCAGCAGCACAATTTGAAATATTTTTCCCCAAAAGATTGTTTTAAACAGTATGCCTTGTTTTGATTTCTGAAGTGGCAGAGAAAGGGAATTACCTGGAATTTCAGATGTATATTTGCTCAAGATCAAAATGATGATGAGTTACAATTGTCCTTAGAGGCGCTCAAGTCTTTTGTTACTAAAGAGAGGAAGAAAGTCCAACAGCATCATTAAAGACACTTCTATTATGCAGTATCTTTTCATGCGGTACTGCAATATGTCATTTGATTGTGCAAACCTCTCTGAAATAAGTGGAATTCTTGCATCAGTAATTCCAGCTGAACATGGTATTCTCTTTATGGTATGTATTAACATTCTACAGTAATAATAGGAATAAAGTGTTTACCAGAGCAGCTTTGGAAAATTTGGAAATATTGAAGCTTTGGAAATATTGAAGCTTTTTTGTGGATTAATTTTACTATTTAGAGACCTATTAAAAAAACCAAAAGAACAGCACCTCACCAGCTTCATAAAGTTTACATGGAGAAGTTGCCTATGAATGCAACCGATATGAAAAACAATGAAAGAGCTTTCAGCTGTTGAAATAGGTTGCACTATGCAGACCTGTAGTGGTGCAGAAAACCCCAACCTGACTGACCCTCCTGTGGTCCTAGATATTCTGAAGATGAGTGAGTGCAGCTTTTGTTTCTCTGGAGAAACAGAATAAAGATGGAACAAATAATCCACAATAACTGTTTAACTGCTTGGACCTGCTTAAAGGGTGAATTTTACACTGGAGAAAGAAGGGAAACTAAATTATGCAGATATACTCCAAGTGTTTGACGTGTGTTATGGCCCAGTATGTGACACAGTTATCTTCTAAGTCTATGTGCTTAGTATTTCTGGCTGGCGGGCTGTATGCCTTTCAGAGCATCCAAACAATTTCAAACACTAGGCACATAAAGAATTGAGGCCAATCAAGTCTGAACCATAATATTAAAAAAAAACCCAAAGGCAACAAGTGGTGTTCCCAGGGAAGTAAGCCAAGATGGGATGATAGTCTTGGGTGGACTGGTAGTGCCCTTGAAGTCTGTTTCAGCAATTTTTTTTCTGCTTTGACCAAAAAGGGGAACTGCACTGAATTATCTTCCTGACTCACATGCAGCCATGATATGTGACTTTGGCAAGAGTACTTGGCCAAAAGCTTACAGTGCACCTGGATTCTGCCTGAGCACCTGTTTTATGCTGATTTCAGTGGGGATAAAAAAATCTTTCAGGGAGTTTATATGGCTGAGTACATTGATATTTATAAAGCATGTGGGATAGCTCATATTCAACACTTCTAGGGTATTTTTATTCAGGGCAGGCCTTTGTTTTACAAAACAATGTACAGACACTTCAAGAGTGACTGAAGGAAGGATGTTCAAATCTCTACTGCCTTGGGAGTGCAAGAAAAAATGCTGGCTTCCTCCTCTGGAGAGTCTGACAGCTGGAATGCCAGAAGAGTTATTTCTTCTGCTGAGGATGTGAAGTTTGCGAGCTATGGGGGACTAAATGTGAGTAATGCTTTATATATAAGGACCAGTGATAAAACATTCTTCTAATGACTTCTCATTCTTCTCCCTCCATCTCACCAACTCCCTGTTTATCCACAGGTATGATACGTGGACAGAAAATGACTTTGACACAGAATCCCCTTAGGAAACCTCAGTTGTAAAGCTCAGAGTGAAATGGAAGGACAGGCTACACTTTCTGATTTCCCATAGCTCAATATTTGCTAGATGAATATACATTTAAAGACCCCAAAGAATCTCTGCTTGGCTGCAGTAAGTGGTAATAAATTTGCCCTCTTATTACATAATCTCACTGGATACTAATGTAATTATCTCTTCAGTACAGATATTACATAATTTGCTGGTTATTTTAATATATATTTGGTGGGATTAGAGATAGATGACTTTACCTCCTGAAAGCTTTGTGTCTTTGCTGGTACTAGTATGCTAATAAAATGACTAGTTGCAGTCCTGAGCTGTGGCTAAAGACAGCTCCTCCCCCTCCATGTCCCCGCACCAAAGGTAAATCCATCTCTGGTGTCTGTGTTCTCTCCTACTCTGTATAGCTGTGTTTGTTCTTGTGTAGTGTAACAAAGTGTTGCGTTTTTCTTTCCAAGTCTGTGGTAGTACATTTTGCTGTTGTTTCAAATTGTATTTTTAAACTGATTCTTGTTTGATTTTTTTCCTCTTCAGATATTGTAATATCATTATATTTACATGTGTACTCAAATAATTCTGTTTAACTTTCAGTGATGCTTGAGCTGATGTGGTGTCAGAACATTATTGTCAAAGGGTCTTTGGCCTCAAAGCTGCCCTTTTTTGGCAGTTAAGCTTGAAATACACATTTCTTTGGCAATGAGTCAGACTTCAAGAATGCTAAATTCAATAGTGTTTAGCACTAAGGTTTTCCTGCCACTAGTATGTTTGGGTTAATAGTTCTGTGTAAAGAAAAAATGCACTGTATATATTGTCCATAAAATACCAAATGATACAATTATGCCTTGCATCATCAAGGAAAAATGAATAAATAACACAAAAATGTCAATAAAAAGCCACTCAGTCTGTAAACTCAGTAATATATCTTGTAAAAACACACAGTGCATGTTTATAAAAGTACCCAGCAATTCCCAATATATTGCAAGCGTGATGATTACAGCAGAAGGTAACAATGATCAGCTAATAATCACCGTGGCAAATTTGGGCAGATCTGTCCCCGCCTGCAGAAATACTGCAGTTAGTTTGGACTCTAACCGTATAAAAGCAGAAGCAGTGCGTGCTGTTATTTGCTCCCACAACACCCTTGTGTTGAAACTGTCAGCTGCTCAACTTCACGGTCTCTTCCAGTCAGAAATAGTTCAGTTTGGGATGAGACGAAGGACTTCGGTATTGGAGAAAACCTGAGGGAGAGTCTGTAACAAGTCTCTCTGCTGGTTTTCAACAGGCAAAGGGTAAAGTTTGCAGAATACAGAAAATATAATAGGTACCTACCTATCTTTGAGCTCTCTTACCAACAATTGGTTGGGCAACCTCTGGTTGTCCAAAGTATGTGTCTCACCTGAGAGTGCTGGGGAGAGGCTTGGCAATGCTGTACTGTGCAGCAGCCTCCCTTCTGCTCTTGGAGCTGTACACATAGGGACAGTGAAAAAAGATTGATCCAAGAGTCAGATGAATGTATTTGGAGCATTAAATGTGAACCCTGAAGCTCTGAAATTAAACGTGTATGTTCAAAAGTCTTGCCGATTTCAACATTTGAAACTGGGTAGAAATTGTGTACCTTCAGTTATTTTTTTTTTTGAATCGGAGTTACTTTTCTATTCTGGCTAGATTTCCTTATTCACAATTCTCTGCTAAACTGTGCCATCTCTTTAAGGTGTTTGTAATTCTCTATATTGTGATTTGCTACAAGACTACTCAGGAGGGAAGGTACAGGAATTTTTATTATACTTGCGATATGATTGTCTCATAAGTGTCAGAATTATTTTGAACAGGAATTAAAACTTAATAAAAACAGTTTTTAATAATATGCATTTCTTTGATATATTTTGGTATATTTTGATACTTCTTTGCACAAGTAATGATCTGCTGGACTTAGACGGTGGGCTGTAAACCTAGAGCTTTGAAGGAGTCATTTCAACACTCAGCAATACCATTGCCAGGCCAGATCTGTAGTTACTGTGGAGGTTTCCTGATACTAGTGTACAAGAGAAAAGGATCATTCTGCAGTGTAAGCATCCTCTATTTGAAGAAATGGCTTTATTGCAACAGTAGTTATTGGAATAACAGCTGGTACTGTCAACGCTGCTGCACGCGGAGAGCTGTAGTGGCAGAGATTTGGTTTTCACCTACAATAGGAACTAGCACATGAGCCTCTCACATGTTTGTTGGTTGTTTTTTTTTCTCTCCAAGAGAATTAACATAGAGTCACTTTAAAATATAAATGTTGTACATACAGAAAGATCACAAAGAGAAACCAAGAGTAAATTTAATTTAGCCTTTTGCCATAGCTGTGTATTTTGAGACCAAGAATAATTGCACTACCTACTTCTAGGATTGTAAGAAGCCACAATGTGGAATAACTATTTAAAAGTTTGCAGCTAGTATTCATTCTTTGCAGAATGAGATGCTAAACTGAGGGTTCACAAAAGCAAAGGCATCTCAGTTAAGATGCCAGATGTTTCAAAGCAACAATAGTATTTATTTCACTATCTACTTCGAGATCATAATTTACTTACTGATAGATTGATTGCCATTGGATTTTTTTTATTTTAAAAAGTAAATTAAAAGATTATGGCAGACTTCAGAAGGAGGCATTAATGCATTCAACTAAATCTTTTTGTAGCACTTATGTCACACCTTTATATAAAGGTCACAGATGAAGGGGAAGCAAAATGTGCCACCTCCCGTGTCAAACACAGCAGTTCTTGAGACTAGCAAATTGTTCTGTTACCTGAATCTTTTATCGATTTGGGATTAAATATTTTTTTTTCTGCAAAGTATTCAAATGTATCTTCTGTCTGGCAGAATATATCCATCACTATACTGGGACTATTGTTCTAGCCTTGAAAGCAGTTTTCCTCCATGGATGAGCTTATTTTAAAGTGCCAGTTCATCTGAAAAGCCATATGCCTGGGGGTTTTTTGTGTTTGGGTATGAAGCAGGGGGGAAGAAGGTCAGGGAAGGAAGGGTGCATGTGTGAATGTTTGTTTTTCTCCAAGAGAAGGGCATAGGCAGACTAAATTGATTTTTATTTCCAATAAAGGGTGGAGACTGGAGGGAGGAGGGAACTGTCAGAGAAAGTGCATGGAAGGAAAATACATTAAATAAAGCATCACTAAAATATGTATAATTCATGTGCAGAGTATATAGTCATGTGGGAAGGACTGGACCAGGCTTCATATTGGAATTACATATTTTAAACTTCTCCCATCCCCATTATTACTGTGACCTTTGCTGTTATGATACTGGTGACTGGAAGAAGCTTGTTCAGGCTTGCAGAGCTAGTGGCATGCTGGATGGTTTCCCCAAAATGGGGGTGTCATTGGTTACACAACATCTTCTGCACCCCAATTGTTACCAAGAAGTTACTCTCAATATTAGCTGTACTTTCACCTGCCAAGAAAAGAAATGCGCAGCTTCCTTTATTCTGTGGTGAAACAAAGTGGTTTAGACACCACTTGTATAGTACCTGCCAGAAACAATAAAAAAGACTTTAACTTGATAATATATCCATATATTTAGCTGACCTCTAGAATATATGACTTTAATTGATGTCTATCTTTTTTTGGACTGCAAATGGTGTGACAGAAGTTGTCCTTTGGTACATTACCAGAAGTTACGGGGTGGGGGGAAATGCTGTTTTGTTAAAGCTTAAGCCATTAGGTCGGTCTTTTCTGTTGCCATTCTGTTTTAAAAAAAAAAAAATCTTTAAGGAAAAATACTTCGATCTTCTGAGTAATGTTTTTTGTCCATATCATCTGTGACACAGACCTTCATAGTATAACTGTTCATTAAAATGCTGTTGCACGCTAAGTAGCCTGAAGTTACTGCTATCAATTTCCTACAAAAATGGACTGTTTCTGTAACTTTTGATAGTGACCTCTTTGTTCAAGCCTTGTTAGATAACTTAGGATTTTGTTTTCTTTTAAAAAAGAACACTTTATTGGAGAAAGTTGATCTGTAGTTCACAGGTAAAGCTGTTTAAAACTGATCACTTCAGCAATGTTGTGCCACAGAAGTCTTTCAAAAGATTTTTTTTAAATGACGCTAGCTATTTTACAGAAGCCTTTGAAGGTCTTAAAATAGTATTGTGTATTTATTAACTATGATTTTGCTCCCTGTGCCTTATCCTAAAACTGTGTTTTCTTTGTAAGTTCTTAAAAGTGAAGTCACTCTCCTTTCAAACTAAATCGACAATTGCCATGTTCTATTACTCAGTCTACAGAACTAATTCTGACAGTAAGGAGGGAAACAATAAAATAGAAATCCGGGGGGGAAAAAACCAACACAATCCACACTTAAAGCTGAAAAGGAGGTGCTAACAGGGACTGGAATTGAAAGTTACCCAACTTCTCATATGGCTCCACCTACTAAAGACATTACATGAAAACATCTTCTAAAGATTATTTTATAATAAAGTATTTATCTGGTACTGATACAGAATGAATCTGTATGGCTCCTTATGATAAACAAAGGTTTTTCAATGTCTAAATAGTCTTAAATTACTATAGATGAGATTAAGGCCTTCAGAGACTGTTCTGTTTAAATAGCTAAAACCAGCTTTTTATTACACTAAAACAGAAATTTTCCTTAAAACTGTTCTTGAGGGGGGAAACAGTCCTGGGTTTCAGTGAAGTGCTTCGATGTTTTTTGCTTTTTTGTTTGTAATCATACATCCCAATGACTGACACAATGTGTCAGTTCTCAGCTCTTCAGGCTTTCCATGTGTCTCCAAGCCATGTCCTGCTGCCCTTGCACTTCAGCGCAGCTCCAAGGAGCACCCACGAGGTGGGGCCACCCCCATTCCTTTTGTGGGGTGGCATTAATCTGGGATCAGCACAAGGCTTGGGGAGCATCACCTGCAGGAAGAGCTCTGCGTTGGTAACAAGAGTTGAATTATTCATCCAGTACTTTAAGCTTTAAAAGAATTTAGCTTATTTTGGAACAATACTTCTTTGCCGCCTGTTTCACCAAGAATCAGAAATGGCAATGACAACATCAAAATATTAACAAGGCTTTCTTGTCATTTGTTATATGATTATAGTAAAATGATGCTTCTAATCATGATTTATAGGTGCTGCAGCGCTTGCAGTAGAAGTGCAAGTTTTGCCATTTATTGACTTCATAAAGAGAGCCCATAAAAGATTAAGGTCAACTTTCTCAAAGGCTTTGTTAATTTTCAGAGGTGCCATAGATGCACGCGGTCTGACTTCTTTGGAGTTCCATGTGTGCAACTTGCCCAGAAATCTGGGCTAAAAGAGACTGAGAGACAGGGGCCTGGTTACCTCTTGATGTTCCCTTGGATGGGATTAGGTGTGCTTTGTCAGATAGACAAACTTAATGTCAAGTCGCTGTTCTCTTGGTTGGTTAAGATGCATAAAAGTTGGAGTTAAACAGAGTAGCTAATTTCTTTTTTAGAAGAGCAGTTAAGGCAAGATTTGAATTCAGATATGATTTAGAAACTTGGATCTGTGCTTGTAATATAAACAGCTACAATTTTTGGAAATAACTTTCCATAGTGCTTTTAATTATTGGAAAGTAATATTTACATAGTTGAACTGAATGTACAAATCAAGGTATATTTCAAAAAAACTTTTTTCAAAAATTCAGTCTAGGATTATTTTTCCAGGCTTTTTAAAGGCATTCATGACACCTGAGTATCAGAATATTTTACTTTCTTCCTAGCTACCAGATTTTTTACAAATAAAATCACTTAATAACCTCTTTCTAACTCTGCAGAAAGTATATTTCTATCACAAATTTCCTAATACAACATATTATATTCAGTAGTTATTAATATGAAAATGGATAGCTTCCAGAGCTAATTAATGTGCTGTTATTTTGCTTTTGTAAATAACGGTTGGCTTTAAGGATCTGTGCATGGATACAGGAAAAATATATGCAATATTTTAATACTGTTTCATTTCTAAATAGCTGGCACTTGAGTATCAGGACAGTATCATGTAGTCAAATTATTATAGGAAAATGATTTTGTTTTCATAGAAAAAATCTCAGGTCTTACCACAAACTCAACCCAAAGGTAAACCAACACATTATGAATATTTCAATACACAAATAAGGGCAATATCTCTCAATGTCTGGATAAAGTAAACAGTCCTTATTTGGCAGACATCAATATGATTGCTATTATATTTTAGATCTATATGCTTCTACCTAGTTGGTTAATTGATTGTGATAAAATCTAAGCCATGACAGTAGCCCTGAACCAATTTATCAGGACATTATTTGCATGCTGACTTCAGTCATTGTCTCTGGATTTGTACTGTCTGATTTCTCTTGGGGGTAGGGGAATTCAGGATTCATAGTACACGGAAAGGAAACATAGCTAAGACAGAAGTTTGATAGTTCTAGAGAAGTGGAGTTCATACATTTGGCTCTGGATTTTCTTTTCATATGCTGAAAATGATTGGGCATAAATTTAATTGAGTTTTCACATGCCATCCAATAATACTTTGCTCCCCTAGGGTTCTTCTGCAACCCAGTCTCATCTGTTTTCACCAGCTTCCACTCACAAATGCCAGAAGACCAACTTAATGCTAACAAAGTGTCTAGCCTGGCAGATAAACCCTCAAGGAGGCAAGAAAGAATTATCTATATTAGAGTGGCATTTCAGAACTAATCCCACATTCCAAAAAGTGGCGTATTTGGGTTTAGCAATCTGCATTAAATAAGCAGGAAGTAAATTTGCAACAAAAGACTTATTCTGTCCTCCCTGAAGGAGTCTGGTGTTTGAGATGCCTTGCCCAGTAATGTGATGTGGGTCTGTGGTTGAGTTGAAGTACTTCTAAGTCCAGTGGGGAACAGATAGCATCATCTTGTTTGATTTCTTTTTATTAGTTCTGCCTTTGAGTTTGTAATACAAAGAAGGATGAACCGATGAAGGTCGTCTAAAGCTGCAGAATTTGGGAATTTAGATATAGAGGAATTCTTCCGTGTTTTGTGTTTTTTTTACTGAGGGGCTGGGGGGTGGCAGCAAGGAGAAAGAGGAGAGTCGCCTACCCGGTGAGGAAGCTGATTTAACTGAGATTCAGTACACTAATTATAGCTACGAAGAGCTATCTAATATTATCCTTTCAAACATGGTTCTTTGAACTGTGACTCCCATTTTTCCATTAAAATGTATGATGAGCTATCTCGTCTCTTGTGATCAATATTGACTGACTGTAACACCTCCAAGATTACATGCTGCTCTCTGACATGTTTTCTGGCTCTGACAAGATCTCAAATGGGTAAAAATTTCAATTTGTTTAAATCTAAACTGGGTTCCAACTAGTCTTTTGTTGGTAAAGAAAGGCTGTGCCATCGCACAGCTAGTACTGGCTCAGTTTCTGAGCCACTATACTACAGCCAATAGCCTGTAAACCACAAACAGTGCTTCAGTCCTACCATAATCCATTTTGTATTTGGGATTCTGCTAGCTTCTAATCCCCTATTCATCTGTGTTACTCCACAGTCCTTAGCTACCCCACCATAAAAAGCATATATTATGTATAATGGCACATAATATCAATCTTCAAACAACAAGCTATTTTCATCATAATACTAATATTTGGTATTAATATTTCATATTATACCTTGCTATGAAATTCTTTTCCTCCCCACAAATTCATGGAAACAAGTTGATGAATTACTGAAATTTTTGGCTGAGTTTGAGGAATCAGGTATTCACCAGGCAAGGTGGTACATGTAAAAGGAAAATACTGAGTATTGATGCAGGGCAGAGCAGAATTATTCCAAGTATTAACCCAGTACTCACTTATTAATTTCAGGTGTATGGGAAAAATTTGTGTTCCTTTTAAACAGTCTTTCTTGTTTTCATATGCTCCTGCTACCTCTCACTGCCACAATTTACTGGAGAATGAAATGTAAAGGCATTGTCAAAAAGGCTACTCTTACAGGTCTTCTGCCCCAAAGTGAACTAGAGAGTTTGAGAATTATGTGGGAGTAAATTTAATCTTAGACATTTCCTGAGTAATTTTGCAGACACAAGAAGGGTGGCTGGTTCAGATTAAAGCCAGGATAAGAAGTTAAATTTAGTCTGTACTTCAATATGAAATCTTTGGAGTCAATACCAGTGTAAACAGCTTCAGCTATTCTTTGTCTGTTTATGCCCTTGCACTTTTCCTCTCTCAGCTGTACCAGTATCAGCATAAGGGAATTGAACCTGGGAACTGATCTAGATTTTTTGACAGAATTTTCTTACAACAGAAAGCTGGAGAAGGGAAAGGTTAATAAAAGGATGACAGAAAATTTAAACCATTTTTGCTGCTGAGCATTTCATGTTGTCAGACCATGGCCTTAGAAATAGCTTTGTTTACCTATAAACAGCTGATTGCCTGTGTCCTTAATGTTCATGGAGTATCTCTCCAAAGGACAGTAAGAAAAATATCTCCTCCTTTTAATAAATTCTGATTGTATGGAATGATAGTTTTCCCTTGCAAGAAAGTGGGAGTTTGGTCTTCCACTGGCTGATACAGGCTTGATCCCATAAGTCATGTGGCCTGGGGAATATGGAGGTTGGACTCTTCTGGTTGCAGTATGTGGTATATAAAAGGGCCGTTCTGGGAACTAAATCCAATTCCAGTCTAGGCAAATGTAGTGGGATCCTCAGAAATAGTCTGTGTGGAGAGTGTTGAATGGAAATAAACTAAATAAACCTTCCCATATGGCTCATTGAGAACACCAGGATCTTGTGTCTAAATGTCTGAGTCCTCATCTGGATTCGCTCAGTAGAGTGTGGATTTATACAAGATACTGCTTACTTCCTACCATTTTTTAGAAACTCTCATAGTGTGAGAAATTCATAGGGAGCAACAGTAATAGTTTTAAATGTGCTCTGATTAGTAGGGACCACCCTATGTCTTGCTTGTTTGACATTTGGAAATATCTGTTATTTAGTCCTGATGAGACAGATCTCGGCAAGAACCTACAACTGTTAATGGTTACTTCTAAAAACTTGCTTATTAACATGTCCAACTGAGACTCAAGCAAAGTTAGAGGGGTGCTATTTTTGTACCTGGTAGTATTTTAATCACGTAATAAAATGCAAAGTCAATATGCTTGCATTAGCGATATGATTCAAATACATGGAAACTCAGATTTCTGGAAAACTATCCTGGCTAGAGGTTGCCTGCTGTTTCAGATTATTATCACTTCCCCTGTGAAAGGGCAGGGGGAAATGGTTCAAGCAGGTAACAGCTTCTTAATTTGCTTTCTTAGAGTCTCACGTCACCCACATACGGAAGAAACAAAATCAGGTTAACACCCAAATTTAAACATAGTAGAGATGTATTCTCATGATGTCAGTAATAAAAGTATGTGTAAAGCAGCATGTATATTCTGGAAAGGAAGCTAACCGTTAAAGCCAAGAAACATAGTCTGGCACAAATCTTATTACAAGTCCAAAAAGACTTGATGATATACAGATAGGTGTAGCATAACAGCAGGAAGAAAAAGGAAAAGGGGGTTGGGCAGCTGTCTGCTGTGTTAATAGTACCAGACAGTGCCAGCTAGTGTTTTGTATTGGGAGTAGCTAAAATGGGTAGTAGTGCAATTCCACAAAGCTACTGCTTTGTTTCACTCTGAGTTTGGAATAAGCAGAGTCCAACACTAGCAAGTTTTCGTACACAGTGAGGATCTGGTACAAGCTGTGAACACAAAAATTGAGAGGGAGATTCCTCAAATTATCAGGAGTTCAGATCATATTTGGAGAAATGTAAACCTGTTGTCTTTATAATTGCTATGATTTTTATCAGAAACATTAGGTCTTCCTTATGGGGAAATATTCAAGGCATTTTATGGGATGCATACAGTTATAGTTTCTAAAGACCTGCTGGGGTAAGATGTAAGAATTGATCGTCAGTCACTTTAAAATTCACTCAGATAGTAAAATGCACAGGCAAATAAAATCAGTTTTAATAACTACATATTCAGAATAGACAAGTTCTGAAGGCAGTTGGCTGTTTTCTATGATGCAGTGCACAGTGTATAAGCAAGCAGTAAAATCTTTCTGGTTTAATTTAAAGGATTGTAATTTTTCCCTCTGGTTTGTTTATTGATTATATTTCATGTTACTGGGGTAAACACATCATACAAGGGAAAGAAAAACAAGCCTATTTATTGGCAAACGAGCACAGAGGCCCAGTTCAACAAGAACTTTTACAGTAGAAGTTTGCAGTGCAGTGGTTTTGGAGGGAGGGCGAGTTGGTCTTCTTGAAAGTATCATTTCTTTGATATTTTCAAGCTCATTGCTAAACAATCTTTTTGCCTAATGAAAGGGATGCAGCTATTTACAAGGTTATACATGTCAC
>NW_008824053.1:8537755-8568754 GCF_000699105.1 Pygoscelis adeliae | reverse complement strand
TGAGAC
This sequence comes from Pygoscelis adeliae, assembly GCF_000699105.1. Classification (NCBI taxonomy): domain Eukaryota; kingdom Metazoa; phylum Chordata; class Aves; order Sphenisciformes; family Spheniscidae; genus Pygoscelis; species Pygoscelis adeliae. The sequence goes on along the minus strand of NW_008824053.1, from coordinate 8,568,748 downwards.
ACCAAAATGTCTGTCTGGTTTAGTGCCCTAGTTCTGGTAGCCCTGTGCTTCCCTGAAGCTTTCCCATCATGTATTTGAGCACCAGCCTTGAAAATCTTAACCAGCCACATTCTCAGCCCTTCCCAATGTAGTTACTCCTAGGGCCAGAGCCGTGAAGTCAAAGTAGGTGGTTGCTTGGAGCAGAAGATTGCCAGAGGCAGCAAAATTAGCCAAGGCCTTGCTGCTACGTTGTCTGTCGAAAAGCCCTTGAAAACCAGACTTGTCACTGAAAAAGTGATCTGGGGGGTGTGGGAAAACAGCTACTTTGTCCATTACCCTTACCAGGGCTGGACTGTCTGGCACTGATTCTATCCCATCATCCTAGGGATGGCAATTCTTTTTTTCTTTTATTACTTCTCCTCCATACTGGGAAGCTTTGAGTTAGATTTGTGCCTGCTCTTTCAAGACAATAGTGACATATTCTCTTTTTCAGTACACTTAGCTGCCATGCAAAGCAGCAACTTAGTAATTCTGTTACATTCATGTTGTCAATCCACTAACACTTGTAAGAATTAAGAAAGTTTCCAAATCTAAACAAAATTAGGATAAGAATAAGCAGCGAAATTACTTACTAATCTATCCAAAGGTGCATTATTACTGCTTAGTATCTCAGCTCAGTAGTGGGGAAGGGGGAGCATAATAAATGACTTAAGAAGGACGCGCTTCGATAGAGCTCTGCTTTGGTCTGCAAATTAAGCCAAAATGAATTGGGCAGAAACATACTTTGAAACAAGGTCCTCTTGCCCCCTCCTTTTCCCCTGAGTACATTAATGATTACAAGATGTGGGATACATATTTGAGCAGCAACAAAAGCCTGCCTCCCAAAGAGGAGAAGAATATGGGAACACACCCAGAGGAAACATAAGTTAGCCAACAGGCTCTTAACATTAAAAAGTACTATCAGCAACAAGGGATTGTAATACCACACATGTATCAAAACCAGGCTTTGCTTCTGTATTTTTATTGAGATGTTAAAGGTACAAAGTAGCCATTTTCAAATAAACAGACAATTGTCCTTTTTTCTTTTTTTCTGAAGACTTGTATTAAAAGGTCAAAACTTGCTGATTTTTCTCCCCTTAACTTTAATATAATAGCACGTTACGTTCCCTGGTCATGAAATAGTTTTCTAAGACTTAATCCTACTTTATGGTCAAGGAAACTGAGGCACGGAGAGGTGAAATAACTAGCACAAATGGCCAGAGTAAAACTAGGTTCCTTGAAATCCAGTCCTATGCCCAGTTCATTGATTAATGCTACGTATCTGGTGAGCAGCCTTTTGTCAACTCTTCAGTGACTTTTTTCTTGTTCTTAGAAGTAAAGCAAATTTAAGAGAGGCAGAAAGAGAACACTGTTTTCATGAAACAACATAAATCTGTCTTCTTGTGCCTCATTATTTTCTTCCCTGAGACATCTGGAAGAAAAAGGCCATGTATTTTCTATCCCTTGCACTGTCTGCTGTGAATGTATTTGTTCTGGATGGATTGGGAGGGTATGGTCTCACCAAATAGCATTTTTCAGATTTGTTTGCCCTAGAGATGAAAGGATTCACTGTTTTGTTTTTTATGATGTTATTTGGCTAAATTTATTTTTGCATATCGTTAATATTCTGATAACTTAAACAGTTCAAATTGTGCCTTATGTGTGGACTCTTCCTTACAAGGAGATAGTCTTTTTGGTGATCTGGCTATTTTATTTCTTCCTGCCCTTAAGTGCTTTTCTGTAGACAAAACCCTGTCTGGTATTCCCAGAGTAAAGCAGTGTTGGAGTGGGACAAAAGATGTACTGTCCCTTATCTTACTCTGGGACTAATGGTACGATGGGTTTTTGTAATGATGTGTTGGCCACAGAGGTGTGGGAAGCTTTCTTTTAAGATCCTCAAGAGTCACTGTACATTTAAGTGGACTAACTTAGCTCTGCACTAGGAAAATATGAACAGCTTTTTGTAAGACATGTCTCTCAAAGTCTCCTTCCCTTCTTTCTCACTGGGCTGCTGCTCCTAAAACATGCAGCTCAAAGATGGCCCAAAACCTTTGTACTGGTCTTAACAGCTGTAAGGAATAACGTATTGGGATCTGTATCTTCAGTTTCTAGTTAGACTAAATACTAAGCCATTTTATTAATAATGATATCGTATTGCTTAAGTTAACAACAAAATTGTAGTTGCATTTTACTACTTTATTGAGAGTTTAACTAATGGGACTAGAGTGTATTTGGATTCAAATTTTTCTCTCTGGTCAGTAAATGTATGCTGCTACAGATACAACCAGACTTCAGCTTTGTGTGATTTATTCTATGGCTATTTTAGCAGCAAGAAAATGAACACTGGATACCAGTTTTCTTTAGTAAAAAAAAAAAAAAAAATTACTAGTCCAGGATCTGGACAGTCTTCTTTTGTCATTACTGCCTCCAGAATTATTATAGGCTGAATTCACGTACAATCTATCACATTATCCAAGGGCATTCTATGAATAGCTTCAAGCCAGTGCTAGCTTTGGTGAAGATATAAAGGCAGGATATCAAAGTCAGCAGTAGCTTTCAATAATTTGTTCCAGGGTTAGCTAATGCAGATCAAAGTATTCATCTATGTGATATGTCAAGCCACAACAAATTATATTATGGATCATATATCTTCTTCAGCCAAAGTAAGATCCAAAAATGGAATGTTTGTGGATGTATAAACAAAGAAAATAAGTTGGGGTTTATGTGGTGAAGAGGTATTTCTTAGCAAATCAAGAATTTCCAATTATTTCACGTTCTCACCTCTGATAATTTTTTCAGAAATAAAGAAATAGTAGGTTTGCTATTTCCAATCCAAATTAGATATTCACTTTGCTCAAAAATAAACAGACATTTTCATGGCTTTAGAGGTTTTTTCCCTTAAAAGAAATCTAAATAATCTTCCTCTAATAATTCTGCTTTTTAAAGAACATGGAAATCTTCTAATCATTTATGCTGGTCATACTTATTTGGCTGTTAGAGATCTGCTGTCAGCTTCTTTCCCACATTTGGATAATAGAGATAAGAAAGCAGGGCTCCAAATATTTTATACTAATTAAATGTAAAAAATCCAAAGTGTCAGCATAGGCACTGGTAATGTGCATTTACATAAGAAATCTGGGAAAAAACCTCATCATTAGATAGGTGTGCTAAATGCAGGACTTTATTGTGTTGGGTTTTCTATGTGAATGCACATTTATGCACTTACACACTTTGTGTAAATGCACACACATACATCCAATGTTAATATAACTGGGTTTTGCCTTATCTCTGATCTCAGGCTCTCCTTTCATTGTTCGTGGCTGTCCTTCAGAAACTGACAGACCACTGATAAAAACACCTGGTGGGGTTCTATCTTGATACTTGATTTTAAATAATTTTCCTTAATTCTTTTGGATCATCAGCTTGTCTTTCTCTCCCATCAGAAATACCGGTCATCCATGCTAACTTTAAACAGGAAATCTTGGATATATTTCATGGCTCTCGTGGAAGCACCTTCATTACCCCAATTGTGAGTCACCACTATCATTATCTCATAGGTTTATTTGAATTACTTCAGAGGCTCTGACATTCATTTTCTCAGCTGGACTAAGAATTGACACCAAACCATAGAAGTAGGGCAAAGGCATCCTCTGGAGACCTGGAAGCTTTCAAGATGAGGGTAATGGAAGTCCCAAGGAACTCCATCAGTCATTGTCTCTCTTCCTCCATCTCTTCATTGCTTCCCACTGCTTTCCCTTTTGAGAGTTGTTGGCTTGGATTTGGGGGAGGGGGGGAGCTTGCAATCTCAGAGGCCATTTATTTTGACAAATTGTGGTAGCAGCAGCAAGGGATGGGATACCAACCCAATGAATGGGATGGCTCATGGGGAGACACACAGTGGACTCACAGGCAGCCAAATGCTCTTTCCTATGCTGTTAGTACCCCTCTTTGCATGTGGTGGGACCCATGCTGACCTTGAGGAAGGTGTAGTGTCTGTGCAGATGCACAAAAACTGTAGGTGTGTCTGTGTTTCCAGTTTCCAAGGAAGTCCAGGCTCTTCATGTAGGACAGCTGAAGTGGGGTAACAAACAAAAGAAGTGATATCCTGCCAGGGGATCCTTCCTCAGAAATTAGTAGCCAAGGGAAATATGGAAAGTACCAGGGGCATGGGAGTTTTGAGGGGATAATGCTGACAGTATAGACAACCAGCTAGTCGGGAAACATGTAGTGTAAACTGTGCTGAGAGCCTGGGGGAAAGCAGGAGGGGGAAATGTTCAGCTATACAAATCCAGGCTTGGTTTTGTGGAGCTCACTGCACAAGGAGTGGGGATAGACAGCCCTTTGTGACAACAGTTAAACATTGGAGACTGGGGTGCAAGAGTTAGAGGAGTGTGTATACGGGGAAAGGAGAACATAAGCAACTATAGAAAAGAAGGGTCAACAAACCTGAACACTTTGAATATAACTGACCTGATCCTAAATTTTAGTAGAAATCCTAAAAAAGCAGAAACCTGAAAGCAAAGCAGCCTGTACAGATTGGGAGTAGATAGTCCAATACTATTTTTAACTTTGTTACAGTATCTGGCTTCAGTGCATAGGCACGGGGCAGGGGCAATCTCATTTCAAGACTGTCATCTCAGCTCTCGGAAAACTAAAAGAGGAATACTACTACAGATTGCCTCTGGCTGAAGAAGAAAACTCAACCTAACTCCTTTTTCTCTGCATAAAAGAGGTCTTGAAAATCTTCACAAAAGCAAGGTCTTCTCTGAATGCAAAAAATATTTTAAAATCCTTCATTTATTGTCCAGGAGAACTGGATTAATGAGAACAGGCTACAGTCAAGACAGTTATGATGTTGGACTTTGCAAAATTCTTCTACTGTAGTGGCCATGGTAGAAATAGCAGGAACTGGCCTGGTCTAGTTTTATTTTGTGGAGCTGAAGTGTTCTACTAGCAGAAATGTTTTCCGACTACCTTATAAGAAATGGGATCACCAATCTAACAATAGTTTTCTATTAAACTGAGTTTCCTAAACAGTTTCAAGCAGCTTTAAAGAAGGCTTGGCCAAACAGTGCATGCATCTGTACCCCTTGAAAAATGGTCAGATTTCAGCTGAGCTTATTTAGACCTATATGTAAACAGAGTTAAAATTCTGCTTTGAAATAAGCATCAGACTAACCTCTGCATAGATGCAACCTGATGGCTTTGTAAGCAGCCTGCAACACTCCTGGCTTCACAGCAAGAGTTTCTTCCAGCCGTGATAATGCCACAATATTTGCCTTGCTGACATTGGTTTGTTATTGTTAAAGGAAAATTAATTTCCGTATCAGATAACTTGGAAATTGTAATGTTAAAAAAAAAAAAACAAACCAAAAAAACCCCCACCCAAAAACCAAACAAAAACCCAGAAAACATTGTCAGTTTTGTAAGAGCCAAACCCTCACCAAAGCTCCCTGCAGAAAGCTGTGCACTTGTGAGTAAGATTTCACTAAGGAGTGTGGGAGATGCTAAAGACTGCAGAGAAGCACAGCACAGCCCAGTACATAGTGGAGGCAAAATGATTAAATACTCTCTAGGTTTGTTTTTTTTTGTTGGAACGGAGCTGGCAATTATTGCCCAAAATTTAGAGATGCTTTAGAGACCACAGTATAGTATTAGATAATCTCAATAACCTCTCTGCTCAAGGTTAGTGGTTCACTGAGTTTTGTCTAGCAAGAGACATCCGTTTTTGCTTTATTACACCTTGGGATGCCTTCTTCCTTTAGCTGAGGTAATTTCATAGATGAAGTGCTGACCGCGGTTGGTGCACTGCAGTTTGTCTCCTGTTCGGGTCTGTAATATGTGGTGTCTCCGCTGTCTGTTGTTGTGGCCTTTAGCCTGCTTGTGCTCCTGTGAGTCTGCTGAGGAGCAGCTTCAACAAAACCCTGCTGCCCCTCTGTGACCATGGTGGGAGGCTTTGCCGCCTCGGTGGCCGGCTGTGAGCCTGAGCGGCTGCCGAGGTTCTCCTGTGCCCCGCAGAGTTTTGAAATTCCTGTTGGCAAAAGAGCGCTCCAAACTGAATTATTCTGGCTGCTGCAGGAAACGAATGGTGGCTGGAGTCTTGCCACCCTTTGGTTATGCAAATCAGGAATTATGCAGAAGAGCTATTTGAGTCTTGTTTTATTTTTGCTTAATCAGTTGTCAACATGTTTATACAGTTCAGTCACTGTCACTTGCCATTGTTTTGTCCTGACTCCACGTTCACGGAGTTTATCACAGAGAAGGGTGGGTAAAAGGGGCTGCTCCTTTGAGAAGCAGCCGGGTGAGGCTTGCAGGCGAGCTGCATTCCCCAGAGGCATGGGGAAACCACCTTCCTAACCAGGCTCTGCAAACCCCATGAGACAGAGAAGAAAACAAAAATTGCCAACTCATAAATCTGCCTATTAAACCCATGCCAAATCAGTCCCATTTCATGCTGGCTTGTCCTAAGAGAGATTCCTGTCTTAATGAAAGTTGGGCAGATCTAGAGTAACCTTATCATCTGTAATTGAGTTATTCTGAATTTGCTCCACCCAAACGTTGGTATGTGGTGCAGGGCCCCTGAGGCAGAGCCTCCTTCATGGTAGGAGGAGGGAAGGATGACGGCAGCAAGAAAAGAGCTTTAATGTCTGCACTGCCACCTACCTGGGTGCTGTGGCCAGGAAAGACTGAGAGGGGTATAAGCGAGAGCTACTCCCATTAGGCAGCCACAGAGTATAAACCTATCATCCTTATTGGGAAATGACTGAATGAAGCTAGCAGCGTTGACCCACTTGTTCTCATTAGGATGGATCCCATTGGGGCTCAGGGCTTATACTGGCATAGGAAGCTATAATTCATATTTCACAACACTAGCTCTTGTAAATATGATGTAGAAATCAATAAGTTGATTTTCTTTAACTCATGTTCCAGTTTTCAGGTTATTAAGAAGTTCCTCAAATCCTCCTTTGTACAGATCTTACTGTGTGTTCTGTCATATCACCTCTAATTGTGTGCTGCATCTTAAAAAGACACACTCACTTCCTTTCTTGAATTACAGAAACTCTGAAAGAAAAGATTGTTTAATTCTCAAATCACTGTGAATCATGACAGCTGTGGTAGCTCATGGAGGCAAATTGATAGTGTGTGTTTTTCTGGTGTTTTGGGTTTTTTTACTCAGGTAACTTTACCATAATATGCAAGTACCTTCAAGCAGTATGTAAATGATGCATCCAGTGTCTACTAAACATTGGTCCCCCACTAAAAAAATAACTATGGATCTATACCTACTAAAACAGGGGCTTGCAGAGTATACAGAACAATAGTCCCATCCCTCAGCTAAAAAGTGATGCTCCTTTTCTTTATTTTTCCTTTTTTCTTTCTTGAAAATCATAGAATTGGTGGCAGGTAAGAACAGCACTTTGTTCTCATAAATAAGAAGAACTGTAAACATTGATTAATCTTTGTGTAAATTCCTTTTGCCACAGCCTTGCTGACAGATCATTATCCTTTCGAATGCCTGTCTCTTTAGCCATACTGCCTTGCAACTTTGTCATACTCTATTAAGCAAACTGGCTTGTGCATGGCTTGGAAAGGAGAACAATAGAGACTTGGGTGTTGCAGTCAGGGTTGTTGGCAAATTAATAGATGACACCTATCACCACTTACAGAGGCAAGAGGAGTACTAAATCGGTTCATCAGCACAGGGCTCAGCAGTGGTGTTTTGGCTGGGTTTACCATGGCTGATGAGACACAAAACTAAACTGTAATAGTTGCTCAGCTCCTTGCATGATTGTTAAGCCTGGTATCTTGTCCGAGTTCCATTTTGGGTCATTATGTTGTCCTTTCTGCTGTTCCCCTGTAGTTTCAGCTGGATTAATTCTTTTTTACTTCCCCTTCTGGAACCTGCTACGTGGCACTGCTGGCACTCTTCACTGGCATCCCAAAGGCTGACCGTATGTCAGTGGTAGGTGGATGTGAAGGAATAATCTTTATCTAAAGCCTATAAAGCACTTGATCTAAAAAGATGAAAGGACCCTAAATAAAGGAAGAGCTATCACTGTTATTCGATCACAAATAGAAAGTAGTTCCTATTATCATCATATTGAGGTTGACATCTGATGTTCAAGGAAAGGAAAGTCTTTTGAGTTGGCTTTGGTTTCCCCATTCTCCTGTTCATATTACATCTGAAAGCCTGCCTGACAACATTGCTTTTATCCAGTCACTACTGACCAATAATGCATTTATCACGTTGCAGTATCTCCAAGGTAACACTTTGCCAGCTAGAGATGAAAATTGTTGGATTCAATTTCCTCTGCACAAATGACATTCCTCAGTCAGAATACACACGGTAAGCAAGTTATTGTCCATACAGCACTGAGGAAGGACACCACCCTGAGTTCTTGGTAATGGGAATTTGTAGATATGAAACAAAGGCAGACTCGCAAACCAAAGTTTTCCCAAAGTACTATGGTCTTAAGTGTAGTGAAACAATACTAGTTATTAGCTACAGTAAGTAGCATATGAGAAATGGCAGATTAAATAGAAATTATTCCAAATACAGCCATGCCAAGTAATTTACGTATATTTACAGAATATTTCTTTTGTGTAATCAAATACTTAACATTATCTAAAAACCTTTTAGCTTTCAACATTGTCAAATGTCTTTGTCCATTGTATTATGTTGTTAAGCAACCTCTGTTCTGTATTTTCATAAGCTTCTTGCTAATACTGTGCAATAATAGTCTTTGTCCTTTAGCTGAAGGTGTGGGTCTAAGTATTACTTGAAGAAAAACAAATGAAATGAACATACTGACCTCATTACAAAATAAGTGGTTGTCAAACAAATATTTCTAGCTTCTTCCTTAGAAACAATCTGATAAGAAATAGACAAGTGTGACTTCTGTTCAGCCTGTAAACACTTTGCATAAGTGTAATTATGGACAAACTTTTCTTTTCCCACAGTCAATTTTAATTATGATAGCCTTCTCTTCCAATGTCCATAGATTTCTTACTGAGGTCACGGGTTGATTCTAGTATTTGGAGGGGATATAACAACAGAACTGAGACCCTTTATGGAAACTGAGATGTCAGATTATTTTTATCATAGGCCACATTTTATTTTAGAGTGAAGATCCAAATAGCCAGTCTTAAGAGATGGCATTGCCAAAAATCTTCATACCACTACTTCCCCTTTTACTTCCAAGAAATCTTACTGTAGAGTAATTTCTTCCTTGAGAGGTACCAGAAACTTACAGTAGTTAATACTTGGGAGAGTAAATGTATTGGGAGGGAGGAGGGTAAATCCAAACGTTAAGATGTTAAACACCATTTTATCTGTCTTTACTTTTCTTGAGTAAAGCTATAATATCAATAAAATTCTCTTTTGATTAAAAACTTTGCAGAAACTTAGCAGATAGGATAATTTAATTTGGAAGGAACCTTAGCACATGTAAATTTTAAGAAAATATACTCTTTGGGCAGTGATTATATGAAGGCTTTGAGCTGACTTCTTTAGGACTCATTTTTTCTCCTAAAAAATGGAAAAGTATGCTACTTGTCAAGTAAATCTGGTAGTTATGACAACTTGCATTTAATATCTAATCGTAGAAAAACAAGGGAACAAGTAGTGAAGCAGCAGACAAGATTATGATTGTAATGTGATTAGAGGTTTAAGAAAAAAAACCCTAACACATAATTCTTTATAAAACCATGCTATATACATTTACTAATGTGCTTGCATTAGTGTGTTGGGGAATTTTCCGAGGCTAAGCATTTTACAAAAACCAAAACTTTATCACTTAACAGTCTTACTAAATCACATATGCATTAATGAAAACTGATGTTTTTTTTGAAATCTGGCTGAAGGGTTAAGAGTTTGGCTTTTGGAAGGAACCTTAGCACATGTAAATTTTAAGAAAATATACTCTTTGGGCAGTGATTATATGAAGGCTTTGAGCTGACTTCTTTAGGACTCATTTTTTCTCCTAAAAAATGGAAAAGTATGCTACTTGTCAAGTAAATCTGGTAGTTATGACAACTTGCATTTAATATCTAATCGTAGAAAAACAAGGGAACAAGTAGTGAAGCAGCAGACAAGATTATGATTGTAATGTGATTAGAGGTTTAAGAAAAAAAAACCCTAACACATAATTCTTTATAAAACCATGCTATATACATTTACTAATGTGCTTGCATTAGTGTGTTGGGGAATTTTCCGAGGCTAAGCATTTTACAAAAACCAAAACTTTATCACTTAACAGTCTTACTAAATCACATATGCATTAATGAAAACTGATGTTTTTTTTGAAATCTGGCTGAAGGGTTAAGAGTTTGGCTTGGTGAAGTGTCTAGAAAGGCTTTACAAGGGTGTATGGTGCGCTAGTAATTCCATTTTGCTTTCTTGAGGAAAGAATAATAGCAGAGTCTGTGAATTTATTAATATATATTTGGTGGGGAAATGTCGTGAACGTTGCTAAGGACAGAGGAATAGTTCTTAGGAATAGGACCTAAGAACTTCAGAGGCAGAAAAATCAGACTTGGACAATGTTAAAGCTGATACATCTGGCAAAAATATAACGCAGCGCAAGAGTGTTGAAAGGTTCAAGAAATGCTCTGATATTAGTGAAAAGTGAACTAGACTTGAGTATGCAGTAAGGAATGATTCATTTTTGCCTGCCCACACACAGGTGTTGGTGTAGCAGGGTTGTAGAGTGTGACAGTGTCTCTGTTACAGCTACAAAACTATTTAATCAACACAGCAAATACATTAGCAAATGAGAAGGCGTCTGAAGAATTTGAGCATGCTAAGAGATAAGTTGCTCTGTCACAGATAGGTCAGGCCTATGCACTTGTAGACTGCCTTGCCTGCCAGATCCTCCTGGCCTGCTTCTTTGTCTGAAGGTTCTCAGGAAAGAAAGGGGAAAAACTGTGGGCTGGATTAGTCATTCTGCCAGGCTGATAGCCTATGTGCCTTTGGCGTGTTCCCCCACTTTCTGTAGGATCTGACGCTATCACAAAAATGAATGCACAGTTATGTCAATAAAATGTGCATAGGAGGAGATCCTGATAAATGGCATACGTAATCCTGGTCACAGGATAGCAGTTGGTATGTGTGTCGAATCAGGTGACTTAGTGCTTAGATGCTCTCTCGGCTGACACATACTCATCATATGATAGGGGCGTACTTATGTCTTAATTTGCAACAGGTAATCCAGGTCCTAGGTACTATTTTTCAGATAGCATTTGCAACCTTGATTCATCTTTTGTAATTAAATGGCTAGGCCCTTAAAAGCAAAACTATTTCTATCCCTGTAGCATTTTTTTCCTGCTCTTCTCCAACAGTTTCAGCTTTTTCACTCCCTATATATGAGATATTAAGTTCTCTTCTTCGAGTTGCTGTCAGAGGTACAAACTTGTATCTTTCTGTTGAGGAGGTCATAACTGGACCTCAGCCCTGACATGTTTTTGGTGACTGTTATAATCAGGGCAAGTGTTGTTATTCCCCTTTCAACTAACTTCTTACAGATAAATCTACTAGGCCTGTCTAGCTGTGAAGCTGGGAAGTACCTACTTTGAAAATCCTTTGAAAATTATGACTTAATTATGACTAACAAAACCTGGAAGATACCAAAATTCCTGTAAGTTAAGCAGCCACCAAAGCAACCAAAGTTCACAAAACCCTGGACAAAAGTGTTGGGTGCATACTGAGAAGGCATTTTGTTGTATCAGAAGGATTTGGGGATTTAGAACTTGGAGTCCTTCTCCATAAGGAAAATTTAGAAATCCTTAGGGTATCAGGGTGCTTCAGTTCCTTTGGAAGGAACTTCATGGATTGCCTTGACTAGAAATCTGAAAGATCCCAATTCCCTGTGTGGACTCAGCACTGGCTGCCATGTGTAAGAAAGAAAAGAAAAAAAAAAAAAAAACCACAAAAAACAAAACCAACAAACTTCTGGCATCTGTGGACTTCTGCTGCCTAACCTGCAAATTCCTCCAGACTTGAGGTGCTCCAAGAGCTAGGGATCACCTGAGCAGGTTTTGAAGTTTTGGGCAAGGATAACTAAAACAGAACTTAAACTGTTCTTTAGCCAGTCTTGCACGGAAGAATTGGCTGTGTAAGACCTTTAGGATGCCAAGAAGCAGCAGGAAGGAGAAGAGGGTCTGCTTTCTTCTGCAGCTTTTGTTTACAAACACTGGCAAGTATAAGTGCCTCTTGCACCACAACTATCCAGCTGAAGCTGCTATTCACACCAAAAAAAGCATTCAAAGAAGCATCATTTCTTCATTAGAGTACTGAGTTTTGGAAGCTCCCAGAGGAAAAACCATGGAGGATGCTGGATAGAACCTCTTTATAACCTAGTTCCTGGCCTTTTCCTGTTTAATGCCACTTCCTAAGTGGTGTTAAGTGGAATATTTATTAGGTATTATGTCTTTGAAAGAAAGCAATCAGCCAAGCATCTCAGGGATTCCTACAAACATAGCATAAACTTCTGGCCCCCAATTGTTCATTTGTATATGTGTTTGAAGGATGAAGTTTAAGGGAAAAACAGGACAGGGAGAGGCTTACAAAATACAAGGAAAGTGGCCAAGTTTAACATAACCTGATTCTGGTAATATAAAATTGATGAAGCTTGACAAAGAGTTGTATGTGGTTATCCTGTTTAGCTTTTAAGGGAAATCAACACTTGGAAGCAAAGCAGTGTCTTTGAGAATCTCTCTAAACTACAAAAAGATATTCTGCTAATTCAGCATAAACTTTAGATTTAGCCAAACTCTTTCCAAGTCTCTTATAAATCTTTATATCTTTGAGTCAAATGCTGCAATTTAGATTTAGTATTCTTGGGGAAAAAGGAAGGACTGAAAACTGGCAAATGATGGAAAAGTGAGGTGAATTGGCTCCGCTTCTCCCAATGTGCTAGAACAATAATAATATTAGGTAGAACAAGCAATGGAGAACCCATTCAGAGCTGATTTTGACACTAGCAATGCTTGCTGTCGTGTGCTCTGAAGAGCTTTCAATAGTAAAAATAGCATCACCAAAATTATAGTCCATATTGAGACTGAATCCTGTAATAATTATAAAGTGAGTTCATATTCTTAGATGTAGAGAGAAACCAAAAACAAGTGAAGTTGCATGTAAGTCCTGACAGATTCCTGTATTTTAAAATTGTGTTGTGCTTGGAGACCCCTTCTTTAAAAGCTCTGATAACAGATGACACCTACTTTTACAGTAAGATATGAAAATTTCTTTGGTCCACTGTGGGCAATGAAAGGATTAGCTATAATCATAACTAGGCAACAGTTGTTCTGTAGCCCTGTAATTGTAATGGAAGTCCATAATCCACTTCTTTTCTTGCAAATCCTAATTTACAGATGTTGGTAGGAATTGGAGGTAAATGTAGTTCTGCCATAATCTACTTTCTGTCAGATCTCCACAAGAACAAAAATGAAAGTAGAAGTTTATTGCATTAGGAAAGGATTTTTTATTTAAAAGGTCTTTTTCAAGCAACCTGTTTGATAACACTTCTAGCACTTGCAGGCTTTCTCCTTCAAAGTAATGAAAAGAAAAATCGAAAGTACCTCTGAAGGCTTGCATTTTGTTTAAGTTGCTGGAGGAGGGGAATACTACTTTAGTTAGAGCGCTCGGAGCTGGGGTATTGGGGAACAGCAAGCCTCCTGCCTCAATAATGCAAGTCTCCTACTAGAAAGAAGCCATACATCAGCTTCTGCTGCGTCCTACAAGCCTACAAACTCTCCCTTTCCTCTCTCCCCCTTCTTGTTTTAAAATGGAGGTAAATCAAAAATTAGTCTTTCATTTCCAGAAGGAACTGTTTTAGAAACACTGATCCAGTTTCCTCATGATCAGACTTGGGGATGTTGGTATTAAAAATTATTTCAAGTAAGTATGCTTCTGATTTCATCAGAGTGTTCTTTAGATAATAAAATGGATTAAATTGTTTTCATCTACCAAAGTTTGGGAACATGTTGTTAATGCAGCTAGTTTTGACTGGAAAGCATTTATTCTGAATAATTATGCATTCTGTTCAGGACCTCACTGATGGGAAGCAAAGTGTTTCTCTCCTTCATTTACAGTACTTAAGTGAAGAGCCAGATGGGTCCAGTAGCCAGAGCTATAAAAGAAACTCTCCTATGCCTTTGGTTGGAAGTTCAATACCGTTGCATCCCTAATAGCAGCTGCCTCTGTCTGAACCCAGGGTCGTGAAAGATGATGAACTGCATTAAATGGTAAATCATTAAATATCAGCTGAGTAAAAGTACTGTGGTGTGTTGGCCTGCCTAAATCGCCAGCATCTGTCTCCTCACATGCAAAGAGTTGCTCTTTAAAATAATGTAGTGAAACTCTGACAGAAGGGCCAGTACTCAAGCCACACAAAACCTCCCCCCAAATAGCATTTTTTTAGGGTTTCAGCCAGTGGCTGATGATCAGTATATACCCAGCTGAAGAACTGATAAAACAATGTTTTGTTAAAATTCCCAATGCGTGTGCATATGTGTTAATAGACATACATATATATCAAATATATAGAAATTGGTAAGTCTGTTCTTGTTCAACTTTCTCCCTATTATGTGATTGTTCTGCCTTAAAATCTGTTTAAGTTGTACCTGCCAGATAGCTTTCTTGCAAATGCTGCATTTGCTAGTTTTATCTTGCTTTTATGCAGGATGTGAAGACCACAAACAGAAAAACATATGCTATTTAAAAATGAGATCAAATCAGGAAGGATGCTGATGGCCTGAATAAAATTGTTCCAAACTAGACCTTTATTTGTCTGCAAGAATTAGTTTCTATAAAATGTCAGAACGGATTAGTACTGGAAAGCTCGCTATTGTGTGTAGTCTCACAGTGCTCAAACAGATCAGCTGTGGCTTGTGAATCTTTGCAGCATGAATTTTTTGCTCAGCTTTGCTGTTTTGTGTGTTTGCAGGGTGTTTGTTACTGCTTTTCCCAGTGTTTATGCTGTCAGTCCTTTACCGTTTTTCATTGTTGTATGCTCAAGAATGATATAACAAAAGAAGTAACCATTACCATACAGCTCTCAGCTCAAACTTCTATAACCTCATCTATACCAAAAGCCAAGAAAAACATGAAATGCCCACTCCCTAAGTTAATGATGCTGAAATAAGGCAAAGTCATGTACATACGAAAGAAAGGGATTACTCTTACCCTTTTTTACAAGGAAAATTATTGTCTTATGAGGTGACTTATAGCTAGAATTTGTATGAAAACTTTCAATGTTACACTGTTATTTGTATGAAGTGCATAACAGTTGGTTCTTGGGTTTTCAACTCAGAATGCAACTATAACCACTAGTAATGTTCCACTCGTTAATATAGCTCCATGGAACTGTGTGGGAAAACATATCAAATGGGAAATGCTGCATGAAACAATAATGCTATCTAGACTTACAGATACACGGATGCACTGCAGACTTCTCCGTAGCTTAAGTTTACAAGTTACGGAAGAGGAGTTCAAAATCCTTCTATGGTTTCTTCCGTATCCTCCTCTTCTTTCTTGATGTAAGATACAGGGTTCTGAAGCTAGTACAAAACAGTCTGTAAATGCAAAAGCCAGTGCTGCAAAGAACTATACTTTTTTACTTCACTCTCTTCATACATTAGATAATGAACACAATGGCACAAAACAGCAAAAATAACAAATTATATGGCTACAGCTAGAGAACATACTTTTCTGGAACATGAGGTAAGTAGTGTTTAAATAAGTGAGAGTATTTAAGGGAATGTGAACCTATGATAAATGCATATATTACATATTCTTTGATACTTGCTGAGGCATCAGAGTGTTGTCTTAAAGATAGAAATTCATGGGAATCGCTGTCTGCACTCTTGTCATGAGTGTGTAGTGAAAATGGGATCCAGAGGACTTCTAGGCAGCGAGAAAGAAGATTAACCCTTTGGTATACAGCATTAGCATCTCTTTCATTTCTAATGCTCAGACATACAGTTATATATGTGATTGTGCCCAGCCTGAATCATGTATGTTCCTGTTGTTCTCTGAGGTCCAAAGGCTTATTAACTGATTAGTGCAGACTAGTTGGCCACATCTGACTGTCCTGATCTAGCAAGGATGATGTCTGACTGTGCAGCCCAAGAATAAATGAAACAATAGGCACTGCTAAATTAACATGTCACCATTAGATTCTCTTGGTAGCTTGCTGTCTCTAGAGCTGCAATTTGGGAATTAAATGTTCAATAAATGAAGCTTTTGTACAGGCAAACCATGTAGGGTTTTTTATGTTGAAAATAAGTGGCTGTGATCCTATTGATCCTATTGATTAATTATAGGCTCAGATATAGACTGAGTGCTCCTTTCCCTTACTGTCTTAACAGTTGAAGGATAACAGAAAGGAATACAGTATGAGAAGTGATTGAAATTGGTCTGTCTCCAGTCATTGCCCTCAAACCTGACAGTGAAAAGACAGCAATGTGGAGGTCCTTTGACTAATTTGAAATCTGTAAGCAGTTACATCAGTCAGCTGTA
The DNA here is from genome assembly GCF_000699105.1 of Pygoscelis adeliae. NCBI lineage: Eukaryota > Metazoa > Chordata > Aves > Sphenisciformes > Spheniscidae > Pygoscelis > Pygoscelis adeliae. Next base: position 8,552,211 of record NW_008824053.1, on the reverse strand, counting down.
TTCTGTAGTAGTCAAACATGGTTAGTGTTAGTAATAATAAGTTGTTTGTGGAAGTTAATTTCTATTAAGATTATTTAAGACATCTTAACTTGCATAACTTCACACAGACATAATCTACTGCTGAGCCTTCTGACACAGACATAATCTACTGCTGAGCTGTGACTGTCCCTTCACACTGTCATGGCATCATTCTGCTATTACTTCCAGTGCTAAATCTAGATTTAAGCTTGAAGAACTAGATCATACTTCCTAACTTTTGTTTCCCTTTCATCACACTAGACGGTGTGTCTTGCTTACCTATGTACTTGGTTAAATATCTCCTGGCTGTTCAGCAAGGACTGTTGACAAAACGATGTAGCCCTTACATTTTCTTTCATCACTATTAGGGTATAAATTAACTTGTAAATCACAGAGTTCTTAACAACATTAAAAAAAATGGGCCTCATAGTGAAGGGCACCATCAAGTGTTTATGCAATTAAACACATCAGCTATGTTTGCAGTGATAGTCTCTGAACATCCTGTATTTAGAATGAGTTGTGCTGGAAACAGTATGAGAAAAATGTAGCCACCACTCCTAGGTCAGGACAAAATACCAGTACCCGCCATTCCCAAGAAGTCTTTCTTAATCCCTATGATTAAGTACATGAGTTTATCCACCTCTTCTCTCTCCATCTCTTATCTCTTGTTTGTTTTTATGTCAGGAACCACAGTGACTGGGATTGAACCTTGGGAAGCAAGAAATGTAGTCCCCTATGTGGGACACATACAGGGATTGTCACAGTCTCCATACCAAACAATTACATTAGATGGTACTACTATAAAGCTGTTTCAAAATAAACAAAAAACGAAACAAACACAAAGGCAGTCTTATGTCTTCCATTCCACCAGCTGCTGCTTCTTCCAATTTGACTCTAACTGTATCAAAAATGCAATAGACTAAGCTTTAAAACTTAATTTAAGATAAAACATTAAGCAGCCTTTACTACCTGAAAAGCTCAAAGATACTGTGTATCTTTTAGCTGTTTTCCTTTCTTTTTAAAGAAGTTGTGCTAATCAATTTCTTTTCAAAGCATTCTAGTTCCTAGCAGTTTCCTAAAACTGGAGAGAAATTGCTGTTCTTTGTAAGCTAAATCAATCTCTGAAGAGCCTTATAAGAATAAAAGAGCTTAAGGATGAAACAGCAGTAAGAAAGGAGATCCATCTACCAATTTATCAGTCTATCTATTTTCTAGCCATATCTATCTATAATGGTTAAAAATTTTAAAGGACACTAAATTTAAGTATTTTATATTGCTTTTCATAAGGGCAGTTCAATTTATCTCTATTCCTTTGGAAAGATGAATATTGTCACTGCACGTTGTAGGCTTGTGTTGGCTAAAAGGAGTCAGGGGCATGACAGCATTTATAGAAGGCATGAGCTCAAATGTCAGTAGAGCATCCAAAAATGGATGAAGCATCACCCAGCCACTGCCATCTGTTGAGTGTTTCATGACAGCTGTATCTCCTGACCAGAGCTGGTGCAGATAATCATGAAAGGCACAGAGGAAGCGTACAACAGTTATACAGAGAGGGGAGTGGGAAATTCCACCTTTAACATTGTTTTTAATTGCACCATAATGATTTTTTCACAGACACCGTGGTACGTAGCTTAGACTCTGGCCTGATTTAAGCAAACAATAAACCACAGTGCAGCTGAAAAGCAATTGAAAACTACTCTGCAAGAAGGTTTTGTCCAGGCTAAGTATTTAATAGTGTTTCTCCCAGAGACTTTGCCCTAAAGATACTCCTGCTGTAATAAAAAAAATAATAAAACTGCCTCAACTATTGTGTGTCAACAAGACTATCAAAGCAAATATTCTTGTTATTGACTTACTAATGTGAATGTGGGAGTTTTAAACATTTTTGCTCTTAAAGAGAGCAGAACTTTTGGCTATCAAAATTGAGGTACTAACACTATAAGGTGCACTTAAACTTAATGCTAGCTAAAACATTAAATGACTGTGGAATAGAGTAAAATCATTCAGTTTTTCTATCATTTTCCCTAGCATATGGATCTACTTTGTCCCCCAAGGCATACAAAACTGCCATCTGACTTTATTGTTTCTGATACAACCTCTCATAAACTGGGGAGCCTTCTAGATGAACTGGCAACCTGGACAAGTCATGAAATCAATGGCACAGGCAGTAGCGAAGGGTAGGTGTCATTGTGAAGCAAAGTCTTTGATGTGAAAGCCTTCTCTTATCCTCTTATCTAACCCTTGCCTTCCCATAGCCATGTCTCATATTGTTCTGTCACTTCAGTATGTCAGGGTCTCTGTTATTACAGCTCTAGGTTATCCAGCAGATGTTGCTGTAAATTAGTACAGCATGAACAATGGGAGTTTAGTTCGTCCTTTTGATAATGCTAATAAAGCATACTGCTTGGGAAATAGAATTGCTTAAAGATATGTCACGAACATATCTAAAGTTAGGAGCTGAGACTTCTGTACATGTTCAGATAACTTTACAAGTCTATAACTTTACAGGCAAATTTAGATAACTTCAGATAAACTTCAGCTCCTAACTTATCTAAAATGATAGTAATTCAGCTATTATAAGTATAGGGGTTTTAGATCTTTATGATTTAAAAGCAAATTATGAAACTACAATCATAGCATACTGAACACAGAGATATGCCTGAGTCTGCAGGTAGTCTGAGATTATGCAGTAACTCAATGGTTTGCTGATATGGTTGAGTCTCAACAGAATATTTTTTTTCTTTTGTAAAAGCAGTTTGACTGCTGCCATGTAGCTCAACAGGGTCCTCAATATATCTGAAGAAATGATCCCTCCCAAAGCCAGATAACAGTTGTCCATGTAATCTATCCAAAACCAAAATTGTCTTGAGGACATACAAGCCAAAGGTCACTTGTAGGACTGGTTCCTCTGTTATTAATCCCAGAAAGATGTCAGGCTGTAGTATGGCTGTAATATCCTTTAGGGCAGCATTGTTTGTTTTTTACATCCATTCAAACACTAATAAGATGAGGAAATGCATAATTAATAATAGTATGAGCAGGGGTGCCAAAGGCCATGACTTGCCTTCGTGATGCATTGTGTTACATATCTGAACTGCTCTGCTGGTTCAAATACCTTACACAATGTTAACCTTATCTGCCAGCAAGCCTCTGTTACTATTTGAACTAGGAGTGGGTAGGAGTAATTTCTGAGATGTGTGTGATTCCGTAGTGTTGGGTTACACTTAGAAAAAATTGAAATTTCAAATACGTATATGTATGAAATGTACATTAAAGCAGTACAGATTTAAAATACCAGTTCTGTTTCTAGGTCAGTGGGAGGCTCTGGTTTACTGCTACATTAGCTTTTACAAAATTGTTTGGCATTTATATCTTTTTATTTTACAAGTTTACTCTGGAAGAAGCTAGTGAAACAAAACATAAGTCTACCCTCCCCCTGAAAGTCACTTTTATGTTTCTCCTTTTTTAACATGGCAAAGTGGTTGTAAAATGTACTCTTGATTCTTAAATAAAACAGCATGTAAGTAGGATAGGTATGGGAAGTGGGCCCCTTTCTCGAGGTTTTATAGACCGCACAGGACCTCAAACAGGAACACTGATGCTAAACATAGATTTATTTTTTTCTTTAAGGATTTGCACAGGGTACTTCATATTACTAAGAGATAAAAGAGAAAGAAAGAGAACAGATATTTCTAAGAAACTGTTAAGTTAAGGAGAACTATTTCTTAATAATCAAGATGACAAAATTAAGTTCAGTTGTAATACAATTCAGGAAGAAATGGGTGATTTCAGAATAGCTGTTCAGATTCCTGTGAAACTTAACAGGGAACTGGATTCCCACTATAAGAAGAATAGGACAGACCATATAATTCGACATCTGGGATCCAGGAAGACCCCCAGTCGAGGGTACTATTGAAATTCAAAACCAAAAAAGTGTGTGAGGGGGAACCCTGAAATAGCCGCAATTGTGATGTCTGCCTTGTTTATGATTAAGGCTGATTAAAAATGCAAAAACTACATTTCATTGTAAAAAACAGTGAACTGGAAGAGGGGAAAGAAAAGGCTTTAGGATTCATTTTTGTAATTTTTAAATCCTGGGATTAAATGTGGAAAGGAATAGAGCTGCAGCATTTTAGAGATTGGGTTTTTTGTTTAAGACTGCAATTGTGTGCTCTTTTTTCCAAGGTAAGCGAATGTTAAGTACGCTCAGATACTATTGCTCCGTGCTTCCATGCTAATAAGGCGTGCTTCCCACAGTGTGTGACAGAAAGGATGAATACCATGCAGTGCTAATGGTTAATTTGTAGTGGCATGTGTGTTCCTTGAATGTTTGTGAAGTTTCATGATTCACCATCACACAATTGAATCGCTCCTTTTTTTAAGATACAGTGATATGTAATGAGATGAAGCAATACTGACAGGGTTTTTGAAAGATACATTGTCCTCCACAGCCTATTCACTTTATAATAATAATAATACCACCCCTTAAATTTGTTAATTTCTCACGATTTGGGGGATAGAGTGAATCCTCATCAAATGATTTCAGTATTGACCATGGTTTAAAATGTTAATTACTGTGGAATCTGTCACAGATAGCGTCAAACCACAGTGATGCTAATCTATGTCATGGATTTGAAACTCCTTTGGGAAGCACATATTTAGACTTACTGCTGAGTGAACATGACTGCTAGGATTACAGAGGCCATGGACGGTGAAGAAAAGCAGTAATGCTCCTTCTGACTAGAAAGTAAACAATAGGGTGATTGTCTGCTTACACTTTGGGGCTAAACAGCCCAACTGCTGAGAAGCTCTAGGTAAAAAACTGCTATCAGCAAGGAGTCTTGATGTTTTCTTCGTGGAGCTAGATGTTGTCAAGGATTCAGCTGAGCCACCCTAGTGAGCGTACAGGAAGCAAAACAGGATATTCTTGTATAGGCCCTGTTTTGTGTAATTATGCAACACTTGAACTCTTGTGTATATTCCAGAATGGGTAAGACACCTCTAAAAGGAACAGGGAGCCATCAGCAGCAACTAGTGAGTGAAATATTCTTATGAAAAGTGCTCTTGATTGAAATCAGTGTGTTTACATTTTCATTTATCTTTCGTAAGGATTGCTCCACCTTAGTGCACCCTCAAAATTAAGAAATTATTTTCATCCGGTTTCATTTCCTGTGTTTGTTTCTTTTAACAAGCAATCTAAATAATTTCAGCTGTCTCTTAAAAAAGAACAATAAGGGAAATGATCAGGGAAATGTCACTTCATCAAATATCCTCAGATATTTCTCAGGAATATGCTGGATTTGATGAAACACAGACAAATTTCCTGAGAAGCAGCTGGGGATCTTGCTCCATTTTAGCAGAGGCTCCCCCTGTGCCCGGTGACTCCCAGATTTGTACAGGGGAGCCTGGATACCCAGAAAATCCTGGCATGTGCACCAGGCTTTTTGGGCCCGCTAGGTTCCTACGTGTAACACCAGGAGCCAGAAAACACTGGAAGCTCTGGCTGGGTGTGCATGTGTGCCACGTGTGTATCTGCATAAGTATACTATCTGCATAAGTAGTATGCTGGTTTTATTTAAATGATCTGTTTCAATTAGAGTCCCTTTTGTTCTGTTTCTGTAAATAAAAAAAACACGTGTTAACTTCTGAATAATCTCTGGTTTTAGTAGCCTGAATCCTCCCATGTCCTGTTTGTACCACAGATGGTAATGAGACTACTCTTAAGAGTAGAATCAGGGTTGAATATCGGAAACTAAGTTTTGTTTTCACCAATATTTTTTTTTCTTTTTTTGTGTCTGTCAATAACATTGCCCAAAGAAAAATTTTTGGCTAATGCAAAGTAACAGACATCCTTTTGTGGTCTGTGGATTATAGCACAAGCACTGATTTTTCCATCCCGTTATAAGAACATTCAAAAAGAAATTTATCTCTCCCAGAAACAGGAGAGAACAAAAACAGGTCCTTTATTTAAATGGTAGTAATGTCATGAAAACAAGGAAAGTCTAACTAATCTGTATACACAAACCCAAATTCTACTGTGAGGGGAAGCTGAAGCTGTGAAATGTCAGCCAGGTTGCAAGAGTGTAAATGAAGGCAGAATATGGCAAATGATTTTTTGTAATTTTTTCTTTTCTTGGTCTTCAGTCTAGCTGATGCCTGATAGCCTGCCTTGGTCTGTGCTCAGTACAGTGTCAGTCCGTAGTGTGGAAGTCAGAGGGAAATTCGGCTTTAGTTCTCATATCCTGCTTTTGTTAGCAGTTTGCACAGGGGGCTATAACCTACCCTTTTGCATAATTTTTCTTTATTTATGAGGAGAATGACACTGCATTTAATATTTTTATTTAATGAAATGAAATGGGTAATAGTAGAATGAGCAGAACAGGCACAAAACACAAATGTCTGCTCCACAGTTCCAGGAATGGAACTAAGGGTGAGGTTTCATAGGACTATTAAGCAGTCTCACCTACTTCTCCTTGATGTTTTTTTAAAAACAAACAAAAATATCTGCAGAAGAAAAAAAAAATTCTTTTTTAATTTAGAGAGCGGAATATTTTTTACTGGGGTGTCAGACAAGTGCCGGTTTCAGCACAAGGGAAGAAGTAAGACCACGTGGCCGGGAACAATGCAGGGGAGAGAGGCTGCTTCCCCAATCAACAGTGGCAAGCTGTCAAACTGGCTAAACTGTTGTGTGAAATCTCAACCTAAAGGAGGATTTAGGCAAGAAGTCTCTTTTTTTTTTTAACTGTGATTTTGGCTTAAAAATTAAGTTTTGTTAAATTGAGAAAACAGAACAATCTTTAAAAATAGTGTTTTGCAAATCCCCCAGTGAAGGTATGCATAAGCAGTCTTTTTGTGGTAATAGATAAAGTGAGGCTGGGTTTTTTGTTGTTTTTTTAATTGAATTTTGAGTTTTCCCCTCTTTATAATATGCTTTTTGTGCAATTTTTTTTTCTCGGCAGTTCCTTCATATTTGCTTATTCCCTACGCTTTTGTTGTAGTCATCAACTCTCAGTATGTTAGTGAAGACTTTGTAGTATTTCAGAATTTTATATTTGTTGATGTTCTTGCCCCTAGATTCATGTTATTTCATGACCCTTTTATTGAGTCTTAACTTCTTGTTTATTTGATGTTTTCTAAAGAAAAGAAAGCTCAAGAATGCTTGGGAGGTATGACCAAGAAAGGCAAAAAATTAAAAGAAATATAAATACAAAAGTTTTTTCTGCCAGAGTTTTACAGTACCCTCATGATTCTTAGGAGCCTGGCACATCATTTTTGAGTGCTTTAGATGCAGTCTTCTAGGTTTCAACAGTGCATTACTTTGAGGAGTTTTGGGCTTCGAACATGGATGAAAACAGTTGGGGGGGCGTCACAATCTCTGCCTAATTTACTGCAGGGGCATAATAAGGAGCCTTCTGAACAAAATTTTAATTTGTTTTCAATCAAGCACAGCAGCCAGAGATACAGTGTAGGTTACAGTGAAGTCTGTACGCTAATAACTTTTTAAAAGCTTAAAAAAAGCTTACCCTCCCCCCCATTCCCAAAGGTTTCTGGAAGAACTGTCCTGGCTTGTATCCAACTCTCAAAGTCATTGTCACTTCTTGGGGTGCCTATTCACTATCCCCAATCTCGCTCCTATGTCAGCAAGCTCCCCTGAGCATTACATTACCACTGTAGGTTCCCACCAGTAGGTGTGGTGGACAAAGTACTTTCAAAAGGTTAATCAGCAGCATTCATTAATAACTAGGTAACAGTATCCAGCCTGCAGGCTACTGGTTGTTGGCAAATAGCTTGCATGGTGCAAAGCTTGTAGTTTTTGTTCAACTGGTTGAGTGCCTTGTTGCCAGGCTTCCTGCTGTAGGAGGAGTTTGGCAGGACCGCTGGGGCGTGTTGTGCAATGGCATTCATTGAACAGCTTCGCTGCTGGCACCTCGGGGACTTCCTCAGCCTTCACATCTCCATATTGAACTTGCTCGCAGGAATTCGGTATTTTAAGCAAGAGCAGAATAGCCTTTCTAAAGATCCTGATTAGCTCTTGGAGTGCTTCCTCTTGTGCTGGTGTCCAGCCTTGCTAGACTGAAATACAGGAAAATTTGCTTGATTGTTGATAGTCTTTTGATACTTTTCAATGGCTCCCTTTCATGTGATTAGAAACATGGATAAACCCTCCTATGACTCACTGAGAAAGACACATAGAAAAGATCAGCTTACAAAGGTACAAAAAAATCTACAGTATGCACTTCTGCAGCAGCACAGCAAGTCTCCCTCTTGACAGTGTTACTGTCACGTACATATGGGTGAATGAAGCAACACAAAGACACGGTAAATAAGTGAGGGCTTTGCGTCAGGCTAATCACTGGGTAGGCCAAATAAGGTGCTCAGCCTGCATTAATGGCTGAGATCGTGTCCTATTACATTGCTGACTAATGTACTTTTCAGACAGAAGTTTTTACTGTAGACTTGGCCTCAGGTTTTACTGTTTTAATATCTCTGTCAAAAAGGTGCCAGTTCTTCATATATCTTTGTATATTCATTGCATTTTCTAGAGTAGACAAAACATTAATTTTCTAGCTGGATTCTATATTAAGATGAAAAACAATACAAACAAACAAAAAGAAAATCACAAACTTCCTGTCTGTTTGGAAGATAACAAACTGCCTCAACATCAACAAAGAACAGAACCCTTTTTTGAGGCCACATAATTACAAAAATAATATTTGAATTAGCTCTTAGGATTTTTATCCTTAGTGTATCAGACTGATATTTGTCAAACAGGCTTATGGCTTACTCCGAGTGATTTTAGCAACTCCAGTGGGGCTAGTTATGGTGTGAATTATTAATCAGCGTGAGTAAGGAGATCAGAATTAAGCTCAGATATGGTCAGAAGGAAAGAGGGTTTTGTCTGATTTCTCTATGATAGATCTGCCCTGCTGCTAACTCCCTGGTCTTTCATTTAGTTTCTTTTTAGAGACTTTTGTTAAGACTTCCAAGGAGTCCTGAGAGGACAATTGAGCTTTTATGTTTTTTTTGCAGAAGCGGGGAGAAACAATCAAGTTGCTGGTTTTCTAGTAGTGTTGATTTATTTTCCATTCATCCTGCAAATATTTTTTTTATGAAATTTATTTTAAAACAAAACACAAAAAAAACCCAGAACCAAACAACCGAGTAATACAAGTCGGGCTTTGAGGGAGCAAGAGGGGGAGCTTCGAGGTTAATCTGCAGATAAGGATTTCCCAAGTATACGACAACATTATGATCAGCCCTTACAGCAGGGAGGGTTATAGCTTCTGTTTTCTAAGAGAACGGATTTCCATCTGAGCTTGTCCCTGTTCAGGAAGGCTTAGTAACTAAAGAAATCAGACAGTTCTCACAAGATGCTATAAAAATGAAACAAACCAGTTTAGACTCTAAAGTTAGTGGGCCACTTGCTGGGCTCAGTGGTGCAAAATGACTCATCTGACTACCTGAAGGCTTCCCCTCAGGCAGCCTCGGGGTCCAGCTTCCCTGTTGCACAGCGAAAGGAGCCTGGCCAAACCCCAACTGCTCCCAGCTGCGCCTATGCGTGAGCCCCTGGGACCAGTGTACAGCAGGCTGGGGCCTTCCTAAATCACCCCGCTCTCAGAGGAAGCCCCAGTTCTGGCTGTGGGAATAGCTTCATTTTGCTAGGAACTGTCTCTTACTCTCTCGCCCTTTCTAGCGCTCATATTAAGCAGCTACAGCAAACCAGGGGATCTGTGTGTGTGCCGCAAGATGGCCAAAAGAATTTACGGCCTTTGGAGCCGAGGGGACTAAGTTTGCTCAGGATCATGCCCTTAGTTAGTGTCCTGCAGCAAAAAGGCCTAGGGTTTAGTAACGAAACTCTCTCAGGGATTTCTAGTATTGATGACTGTAACCAAGCCTGGCAGCCCTTGGATCTTACAGCTCTCTCTGGGCCTAATCAAAGGCCATTGACGTAAACTAAAACATTTGACTTCAGAGAGCTGTGGATCAAACTCTGCATCTACGCTGACTGAGTTTGCCCTCCCCTCAGACACAACCTCACTTTAAATTCTTTTCTTCTGACAAGGCTGTAGCCTCATTCCTCTTTCTTAAGCTGGGAGGGCATTTCGTGGCTCTCTAAGAAGCCCAGAAGTGACTTTTCCCTTCTCACGGTGCAGTCTCACATTATACCTAATTCAGTGTAACTGCTGGCTGACGCAAAAAGTCCTATCCTTGTTTTCCTGATGTCAGGTTTAGAGATCATATGATCTTGGCAGCATGACTTGACAGAAAATTAACCCAATCCAACATGCCCCCCCTCCCCCCAAAGGAGCCACTGTCCTTCCAGCAGTTTTCCACATTTGCCATGGATTAGTGTAATGTGACTCTATGCCATGAGTCTCAAACTCTGCCAGGGGCATTACATAAAAGCAAAGTTAATTTGGATTAAGGCAGAGAACCCAGACAAAGAAAACATTAGGAAGAATTCAGATGAAAATAATATGAATAGTATTATTACTAGCATACAAGGCCTGGTCCAGAAGTATTAATTAGATACTGATCCAAAGATAATGATTATGGTGGATATTACAAGTGTGAAAACTATATTTGATGTATGTTATTATACTTACTATGATTCTCTTCTTTCTTTTTTATTTTTTTCTCAACTGAGTTAGCTGTCAGTCAACCTTTAGCATCTTGTTGAAAGGAGTTTGTTCTTGATTTTCAGCCAAGTGTTCCTGGGCCACTGCAGATATAATGTCACAGCAAACAGGGGAATGTCTCTCCATTCTTTCCTCTTTCTCCTACAGACCTTGGCATTTCCTTTCAAGTCCAGTTGTTCAGTCTTTGTCAGCAAGCTGTCTTTTACTGCATTCTTTTGCCCGGACATTAATGCATAAATACCTTCAGATTTACATGATTAGCTTAATTTTTTTCTTCACTTCAGATATAAATTCATTTTCATTTCTTTCTTCTAATTTAGATGGTGTAAATGTCATCTACTTGCATATTATTCCCATTTCAAAGTATACCCTTGAACCTCACTTAAAGGCTTGAACTCTTTTACTTTGGGTATGCATGTTTTGAAAATAAAAACTCATAAAAGGACTACAATATCTACTATTAACTTCCAACTTCCAGTACTTTCAACATGTCTTTCTACCCCTATTGGGAGGCTAAGCAAATGTGCTCAGTTTCCCTTGACACAGTAATGAGGAATTCTCCCTATGTGTCCTCTCTTCTCCATGGTTTGAAAATTAAAGCTCTGTCTTTAGCTATAAGACGTGCAGCATATCTTTCTGAAAGATAGAGTTCATATCAGATTCAAGCTACCCAGCTGTTTCAGAGCTCTGCTTTTATGTCAGTTTTTTGGATTTCATGAGGTTAGAAGCAGACTTGTATATGAAAATTCATAGTAATTGTACCTTTTAGTGATACTCATTAGCAGAAGTATTATTCTTTATTTTTCAGTCTGATTTACTATTTCAATTTTTTTGATTTGGGAATGTGTTCAAATTCTTATTGCAAAATATGTTGTTACTTAGAACAGAACAAATGGAAGCACAGTTAATTTTTAAAGTTGGAGATGAAACAATTACCCCTATGCAGCTCATGATCATCCTTAGTGAAATATGTTTGAAGTTCTGCTTTCTCTCAATGAAATATCTTACATTTGCTAGATAGTTTTCTAATGGTTGCTTGTTCTGCTTTGATGTAAATTAAATGTGAGATGTTGTAAGCTAAGTCATGTAGGTATTGTCACTCTGAGCAAAGAAGCTGCTAGTGCCTTCATGAAAAGATTCACAGGTGATGAGAGATAACTGCAGTTTCCAAAATCACCAAGAACCAAGCAGGTTTTTTATTTAGCATATCTTTTTCACACTGTACCTTCTATGTCAACTGTGACCAGCATAAGTCCTTGTACTTTCATCAGGGAACCTAGATGTTTAGATTGTATGCTGTGCAACATAGCTTCTGATTCAAGTAAATGCAAAACTATATTGCAATGTTTTCTGGTTACTTGGTTGGAATAAGCTGAGGTCCTTGCCACTCAGATCCTTTGGAAAATTGCAGCTACATGATTTTTGTGCACTCATAGCTCTGAAATTGTCAAGTAGGCAGTGAAATATGCAACATGAGGAGTGAGAAAAAGTACCAACTCTCATGACAACAGGACTTTCCATCACTCTTCCTTGAGAGTTAGTTATTCCTTTGTCTTACTTTATGAAGTAAATATACTACAAATAAGGATTTTCTAGCAATATACTCTTTAAAAATAATATTGGGGTACTTAGGAGATCAGATAATCTCTAGCTGGAGTATAAAGGTGGGGGAAATGTAAAAAAAATATTTCCTTCATTGTCTTTATATTTCTGCTTCTGGAAATTGCTGTATCAATATAATAACCCCATTGCTTCCTCCTCCAGCTTGGACCTCCACAAAGAAAAAAGTCCAGGGAAACACCAAGGCTGGAAAGGACAGGACGAGAAACACAAGCTTTGCAGAGGGTCTTCTGTCTTCTTTCTCTTCCATTGTCATGCTCAGCAACTCTGTCCTTACAGGAGGAAGTACAGGGGTGTCTTTATACAGAAATGGAAGTACCCCAAAGACTGAATTTTGTCTGTACGATCAGAGAAGAAAATTGGGTAGGGCTGGCTTCAGATGTAAGCACAATAGGCCCAGCAGCACTTTCACCATTTAGCTTCAGATTGTGATTAGGACCTTTAACTCTGTTGACCTTGTGTTGTCTCAAGCTCTCTGTCAAGTCCTTAGCCTTTCTCTCTCCCCTTTTTCCTGTTGATGTCTTTTTCACAGAAATTGGGGAGATGTAAATAAGTGAATAGATGCTGTTGCAGAGGAGAAACAAGAAGGTGGGGCTGGGGAGGGGAGGAGGCCTGTGCTTTTCAGGAGGAAAACATCTATGAAGGGGAGAGAAGTGGAGGAAAGAACTGCATGTTTTGAGGGATTTGAAAGACATCTACTGGTAAGATGAAGAAGGTAGGGGAGAGACCTTTCCATATATAGCCCCCAAAGCCCCTTGCATTTCCCTAGGACACGTTTAACCAGTTTGGCTCAATCATGCCACATGCACATAGTGATCTTTCCAAGATCACACCACCTCAAAGATCCTGGTGGTCCTGCCATGCCAACACCACCCACTTGAATTTTTTGCTACATCACTGAGGAAAAACTTGAGCTGGGGTCTTCTCTGTCACATGCAAAGTAGGCCAAAACATGCCACCTCATAAACCCCAAAACATCTCTCTCAAACTATAGACACTTTTATGTTCTGTGAGCTATGGCCCTGGCCTGGAAAACTTATGACCTAGGTTCAGCTTTATGTTCTGCCAAATTCAGTGTGAAAATTCTGATCAGAATACAGCATACCCAGCAGACTACACTAAGTCTCAAAACAACCACTTTAATACTATTTTGTTTTTGCAAACCTTTGAAAGGCTCTTTATGAGCTAAAAGCAGGGCAACAACAAGTTTCAAAACCATGGTGTTGTTGCAAAAAGGATTTGCTATCTTCCCATCAGTTCTAATTACGTGGCTTCTCTCAAAACAGGTGCTTTCCTTCTCAGAAGCCATGTTAGTGGCTAAAGACATGGAAACTAAGTTTCCCAAACAGCCACCTCTATTGCTGAAAAACTCAGATTCACTTGTAGTAATTTCCATTTGATTCTAAATATCCCCTGCTGAATAAATAAGGAAAGGGGGTATCTTGCATGCTAAAAGCTTTTCTGTGTCTCCTTATTTACAAGGTTATGGAATTAGTGTAACATTTGCTGTTCTCATAAATAAAAACTTAAGCTAGAATATTTGCAAGTTGCCTTGATTTTTCTCATTTTTATAGGAAAGAATTCTTAGGACTCATTCTGTGAGCGTAAATTTCACTGTTAAGTGCATCTGAGAGCACATTATGAGGTTTCCCAGGGTATTTTGCTCTCCTTACCTGATTCCACTGGGTCTTTTGAATCCATATATTGTATTCATAGCTTCTAAAAACCCTTCCTTTGAACGTTTGCTTTGGGTTTCCGTTTTCTTTTAATATACTAAAGTTGGTTTTTTTAATTACTGTTATGTCAGTGTGTACGATCAGTTAACAAAAAACCCTATCAATTTCTCCTTTCTATTTGCAATTTGATTCTGAGATGGTTGCTCCCAAAGCTGCTCTGAACTTTCTCCCTTAAGACAAACAAAATTTTCTCTTCAGCTATGGAAAAGAATACTGCTCGCTTACCCAAAATGAAACAATCCCAGGAGAAATACTGCCTTGTGTTCAGAATGCTGCATTTTATCATCTTGAGAGACAAGCATCCAGTCTCTCTTCCAGCTTCTATTCTAAAAAGATGAGCTTTAGGACTTAGTCACGGGGCTGGATTTCCTATTGTCCTAAACCCTACATAGTCCTTCACATGAGTGCAAGATGGGTATAAAATGCTACCATGTCAGAATGG
>NW_008824053.1:8528665-8537682 GCF_000699105.1 Pygoscelis adeliae | reverse complement strand
ATAGGGGGTGGAGCGTAAAAAGGCGTGGGGGTGGGGGGGGGGGGTTGGATTCTACTTGCTATATATCTGGATTGAACATGTGGCCTGTAACTATCTCTTCTATTCTGTACTTCCTCCACCACCACCCCCTTGCAGCGCTGAACTTGAGGTGGGAAGAGGTAGGAAAATAAAACTGAGTCTTGCACTCAGAAGGACACCAGGTCTAATGCTTCTTTGCTGGGGATCAACATGCCAGGCAAGCAGTCAGCAAGGCAGGTAGGCTCTGGGCTTCCTGTGGGGCAGACTTGGTATGAGGAGGGTGGCAGTGGAGCAGTGCCTAACATTTACCTTCTGTAATAGACACTGTTTCCCCCTCACTTTCCAAAGTGAGGGAGATTTCCCCTTATTTCCCACTAATGCAAAGGGTGCAGGCAGTACAAGGGAAGGTGCAACTTTTAAGGGGAAAGATGGTCCCCAATTTCTAGGAGAATGAGCACAATAAAATCATTGTGTTCTATTTCTTAAAGACCTGTTCACACATGGTTTTTTAAAAAGCAATGGTGTATCTACAGTGGAATAACGCAAGCATAATCTTTAGCAATATGTTTTAGTTATATGTATTCTTGAATCATTAAAAAAAAAAAAATCTGTAAAAGAAACTGTCCTTTATGGGCCCGTAAATTCAATGCTGACATGACTCTTTTATATGGCCCATTCAAGATAGAGATACATAAAAGAAAATAGCTCCTCTTCTGTGTTGCAGATGTTTGAAAAATATAACTTTAAAATAACTACAACCTTCAATTTCTTTCTAACATGATATTGTTTTAAGCATTTAGACTTTTAATTAAACTATTACAGACCAAAGTATTAAGGAAAGCTGTTGAACCCCAACATTTCCTGTCTCCACCACACTTTAAAAATAGATCATTTCTAAATAAGTGACCATTGCCAACCTGAGCCAGAGGGCAGCATTCACCACCTTATGGTACACTGCAACTCCTGATGAATCTCAGCTACTTTTTAACTCCTCTTTCTCTGTACAATACCAATAAATGTATTAAAAAATGGATTGCCTCATACAGCCTATTGCAGAATTGTTAAGTGAATAAATGACATCCCCATTAGCGTTCAGTTATAAATACATTTGAATTTTAAACTGAATATATGCTACTTCTCTGCTTGAAACTAGCAGCTTTTGCTTTCAAAAACCATGCCACAGACCCAGGCATGCCATAATAATAATACTTAGCATTGAGGATGTCAAAGCTCTTTAAAGAGGGTAGTATCAATGTCTCAATTTGATCCATTAGATACAGATATTAAAGAAGTTTCTTGCTTGAGGCTGCACAGTGATCAAAACTGATACAAGAATAGAGCTCCTGTGTCTTAGCTGTGAGCTTGATTTAGTTTCTTATTTACTACTCTAGGTATCAATTCCAAAATAAGCTTTTATTCATATGTTTGTTTTCTGCTGCAAAGTTTTTATTCTCTTTTTCTCCTCTTTGGTATTATGAGGAGATCTCAGATTCTAAGCTGAGATCTTGTGTCTCAGCTTAGAATCAAATTCTTGTAGCCAATTCAGGCTGGAGAATTCCTTGAGTACTCAGTTATTAATAACTCCGGTCTCACGCTCCCCTCCCCCATAACACTTATGTAATCATTTCTTCTAATAAAATATTTTTTATCAGGTCAGTAATGTATGAAAGAATGGAAAACATTTCTTGGCTCCCAGACACATGCAAATAACTTTATTATTTATTAATTCTTATTATTTAAGACAGAACCACAGATAAGATAAACATGTTTAAAAAAATAATAAAAATGAGTAATGAAACACTTGTCTGCTTCATTTGGCAAAGAATAAGTCTGGGGCTGTTATCAAATACCAGGAGCAAGTAGAGGAGAAAGTAAGAGAGGGAGGCGGATGGAAAGATTAGGGATGGGGATACCGTGCTCTCAGTTAAGCCTGTGGAACAATGAGCTTAGCCACAAAGCCAAATCCTGAAGTAACTTCACTGAATCCAGTTGAAATTTACTTGCTTGCATTAACTGGGAATCTAACGTTCTCTGTGTTGATTTCAGAAGAACACCTCCAGATTTGAATGAGGATAGCTGAAAATAAGGCTTCACCAGAATTTTACAGATGATGATGATGAGAGGGGTTTCACAGTGAGTGACGAGTTTTAAATCTGCACTGGCTAAGATCACTTTGAACCCATTTGCAGCTGACTATTGGCCACCACTTTGAAATTTAAGAGAAACCAAACATATTTCAGGAGGTTTATTTCAACCACAGATAGAAAACAATGGGGTCCCACTGCAAGCTGAGAGCCTGCTTCTTTTAAAGGAGCACATGCCACTTCAAGAAAAAAAGCATGAAAGGAAGCAATGGTGTGCAAATCAAAATAACGCCTTTGTCTTTCTCACTGGGTCCATGCTCGGGGAAGAATTCAGACCTGTCTTTATTCAGTCTCCAAAGGCAACTGCTTTCCCTCTGGACGAGAAAGAAATTCAGTTTTAAAGGTGGTGTAACAGCCTTCCACTGAATTATTTTCATGATCAATACAGGCAGGTGGCAACAATGGTCTCTTCAAATAACTAATTGTTGAAGATTAAGAATTGATTGGTTTGTTTTTTTCTTTTTTATTAACCCCCTTCCACTGCTGCATGGGATTCAGCAGTTTTTCACCTGCTCTCAGTCACCAGACTGAGCTCCTGGATTCATTCAGCCACCTTTTCCTTCCTCCTTGTCTGCAACACCATTCTGGCACTCCTCAAGGTTCACTAACCAAGGAAGAAAAGTGCCCCGTGTCCTCCCCTTTGTTAGATAAATATAGATTAATTTCTGGCCAGGGATGTGATTGAATTTATCATGTTTTGCTTTTTTAATGCTTGTAGTGTTTGTATTTTAAATCCACTAATATCATGCTTGTTTGGTTTTGGTTTTGTGCTTCCTGCAGGTG
This sequence comes from Pygoscelis adeliae, assembly GCF_000699105.1. Taxonomy (NCBI): domain Eukaryota; kingdom Metazoa; phylum Chordata; class Aves; order Sphenisciformes; family Spheniscidae; genus Pygoscelis; species Pygoscelis adeliae. Next base: position 8,534,737 of record NW_008824053.1, on the reverse strand, counting down.
ACAGCCCTCCAGGGACACCACTTCACCTGAAGCTGGGCACAATGAGACCTAATCTTGGGTAAAAGACCCATAAGGGATTGGAGGTCCTCCTGTGACAGACTTAATTTGGCTTCTTCTTCATCGTTGTTTCCTTTTATCCTTTCCTTAAAACACTTCTGATCAAGTTGAAATGAAGGTAAGCCCCTCTAAATTTCGCATGTGCATTTATCTCCCAGCTGAATTAACTCTTTCTTTGGCAGTTTTCACCACTGTTATTCAATGCAATGCTGCCTGTCAACCCTCTGATCCTGCAAGCTAGCTCAGGACCCAGGTTCAGATCCCAACATTGCAGCATGACATGCTGCCACTTAAGCACTTAATTATACATAAAGAGACAACGATCCACATTGTACCCTTTACAAAAGAGCCACGAGGAAAAATAAAGTCCCACTGCCTTGCCAACCAAAAGGATCTTTGCCAGCACCAGGTGGTGGGAAGCATGAGGCAAGTGAGAGGGGTGACTCCTGACACTGCTTGTGCAGCCACGATGACAATTAAAAAAAATGCTGCTTTTGAGAGAGGGGCCAGTAGCATTTGGCATTTGGTGTCAAGGGGCTGAAAAGGGTGCCACGTGAGGCTGAAAAGCCTTGCAGCAGTTCCTAATGAACCATTTTCTGTGCTCTCCCTCCTACTTGGATGATTGTACTTAGCTGGCTACTGTGCTCTTGTGTCCAGGTTTTGCCAAGTGGTTATCTTCGTGCTTGCATCTGTTTATTCTGTATTCACACCTCTGTCTGGAAGGGTGCAACCAAATATCAATGAAGCTATTGGGATTTTTCTGTCTGATTGAGCTAATCTCTCCTGGAGTTCTACCAGTGGTCTAATTTAATTACCTTGTTTCAAATACAGTTTTAGTGGGAAAGGCAGAGGAATATGAACATGAAATTCATCCATATACATAAACATATACTGTGCTTGTTTTACAACTTCTGTGATATCAGTACCCAGCTTCTCTTTTCTAGTAATAATGGACAATCTCTAAGTCATTGGGCAGGGCCAACTGGGCAGCAAGTGAGTTTAGTGGCAAGTGTAGGCCTTGCAGACTTTCTGAAGTTTAATAGCTTCATGTAAGGTACAGTAGTACTCACCTTCCTTTGAATACTAATAACATCATGCTGTAACTTCATCTTAAAGACTTTTGTGTTCTCCTAATAGAAGAAAACCTGTCTTTATATAAGTTTATTTGGAGAATAAAAGTAAGTTATATAAATTGTGTGCTGGGTAGGTAAATGGTGTAGCTGAAAGTGAATTCTAGAATGTTTAGAGTGATTGAAAATCTATATTCTGTATAGCCACTGCCTAGTTTAGAAGGTTGAGGCATTGTGATTTGCACTTCTATGTTTCTGGTTCAAATTTATAGGTGAATAGCAACACATTTGATGGCATGTCTGTAGTGGGACTCTGAAGTCATGCTGCAAGCTGTTTTAAGGCAGTAATAGACAAGTGACACTTGTCTATTACTGATTACTTACCTTTCTGTAAGTGAGGTTAGTCCTTTCCAAGATTTTGTTGTAGGTTATGTGACGAATGCTCATCTTTTTTAACTATGGAACAAAACATTATTTGAAACAGGTATCTGTCTTCAGGAAAATGTGTCTATTATGTGTTTAAAGAGAGGTTTACTTTGTATTGCATGAAAGCTAAGTACGCAAATGGAGTATTTGCTTATAAATTCTTATGGTCATTGAAGAGACTTTACCTAATTCTTTTCTTTTAAAAGAAAAGAGTATGACAAAGAGAAAGATTTTAAGCAGATGACTGGGATCCAAAGGACAGATAATGCAGGCTCCAACTGCGTTTATAATAGTTCACTTCTGTAAGTGAAATATGTTCTCTACTGAGAAAAAGAATGAGAATATGAAGGATGTGTTAGTGATTCTTCAGATTTTCATTCTATTGATCAGAGTGGAAGAAAGTCTTTCCGTACACCTAGCTCCTTTTTTCAAATTCCCAGTCTCAGTACTTCGTGTGCTCCATGGAGAGGCTGTATACAATTATGCCTTGCTAGTAAAACAAGATAAAATAATATAATCCCATTGCATTGTCACAGAGATAAAGCATATGATAAGTTATTGTTTTAGTTGATCAGCAGGGTGGCCTAGTACAATGAATTCCTGTCTCCTGGCTTTGGCTTATCTTCTGATTCCTGAGAAACACAACAAAGAAAAATAATAATAATAGCAGTAATCTTTTTGCTTTCACCTTATGTGAATATTGCAATAGTGGAGTCTCATGACAGAAAGGACAATGATTGTGTGCTATCTGAACATCAATGGCATCACACGCTGTAGCGTGACTCTGTATTGAAATGTTGGACTTGTGTGATAGTAATTGTACAGGATAATAAAAACATGTTCAATATGCAATCACCCCTAGCCTGGTTATAATTGGTACTATACCTAAAGGTGTCCCTTCCTAAATCAGGCCTACTCTAAGTACTGAACATAAATACCGTAAGTTTCTTCCCTAAACAACTCACAGTTTTAATATTTTTGTTCTTGGAATGTGTCATTCTGGACTATACCTGTCACTTACTGCAAACATTTCCACAAAAGGGACAACGGTTCTGGATCTCATCTACAAAACATTCTTTATCTATCCAAGGAAAGCAGTCAAATCATCAAAATATTATTTTCTCAGAAATAAATAATAGGCAGCTTCTGCACTTCATATATTTGATTTGTTAAGAGTGGTTGTCTTCTCTTTTGGTTTGAGCAATCAGAAAGCAAACAGAGCATCTCTTGCATCTTATCTTGCTCTGCATGAAAACACTTCCCTGCTACCAGCCAGGGGTTTAGCTCAGGCCATAGTGGTTAATTTTTGAAGAAACCCCTTGTTAAAATATTCTCAGCACATAACTGATAATAGGGAATTAAGAGAGATGATACAGTCAGTTCTCCACACACTCTTTTTGCCTGAGGTGCTTTGAAAAAAATGTGAATTTCACAAGTAGGAAATGTATTCACACACCTCTTTCTTGCACCCCAGAGGCAGAGTACTGCACAAATCACTGTGCAAAACCCCTCAGAGCCATGCTCAGGAGGCGCTGAATGCCTGTGTTGCAGTCTCAGACTAGGGCTCTGCATCTTTATTAGCAATTCAGATCAAACACCCTAAATTTTGTGGTGGATATCACAAGATGGGATCATTCAGAGAACTTGCATTGCACATCACAGTGGTGTCCTTCAAAGTGTTCACAGTACCAGCTTCTCCCCCTCCTCCCATCCTTCAGTAAGCAGCATAGCGGGGCTGCCTCTAGGAACGGCTTTAAAGATCAACCTCACTACAGTTCTTTAGGGGGGGATCTTGTGCCCTTCTGAGGCCGCTGAGAAGCGTCAAAAGCTATACTCCTGAGCCTATAATAGATGCAAATTGTGCAGATGAAGGAGAGGAAGCTCTAACAGCCGTTGACTGCAATCTGTGAACACTACTGTTTCATTTATAGTGATGCTACCTAGGCATTTGCACTTAAAAGGAACAATAAAGAGGTGTCAGAACAATCGCAAGGCTGCAGAATTTAAACTGCGGCAAAGACATTTTGAGCCATGTGAAATGTTGCCTGCAAAAGATCTGCTTTTTTGGTTAGTTTTTGTTTTTACTGAAGGCTGTTCTAGTTCTCCTTGTTTTATGACACCGAATGGTTCATTTGCCTTCAAAGACTCAAGATGCAAAGAGGGAGGGAAACAAATTAAGTCAAAACTGCAATGACTGGTGAAAACTGCACAAAGTATGTCACGGCTCTTCTTTATTTCTCTATTTAGTTTTAAAGTAGCTTTGCTATGCAACTAGATGGTTGATTCACTAACTTGCCAGCCAACCTCTAGCAGATAGCAATAGAGCTGCTGTAATGTTTCAGTGTTATTCTTGCTTACAGGACAAAGGGCCAATCCTCAAATGATGCAACCTTTGTAGACATGCATGTACCATGTTGAGGATCTGAACTGCTGTTGCCTTTTAGTCTCTTGATTTGGAGCGGGGTTTGGCATAGGTGAGAAATTGCACACTAAAAAAATTAAAAAAAAAAAATCTAGTGGCTGTCAACCAACAGACAGTTACTGACTAACAAAGAATAACAGGCTTGCATTTAGTGCCCTGTTAAAAGCACAATAAACTGTGATTGTGAGCATGATTATCTGTGAGTGTTGCTACCTACCAGCTGCAAATATGAAAGCTACGTGTGCCTAGGAAAAACAAGGAAACAGAAGCATTTGCTGTTATACCACAATAGGTGTGTTCAAAGTGCCCTAATCTTACTGAATAAGAGAAAATAGCCCTTGAAAGGGAATATGGAGTCTAAAAAGGAATATATTGTTTGTACAAAAAAAATCTGATTCTCAAAAAAAAAGTTGGAGTAAAGCTATATGAATGTTAGGGTTAAGACTGGCTTTGTAGCTACAGCAGAATAAAGTGCATTATAGGACCTGTTGTCATTCTGGATGACAGCGTTCTAGACTTCCTATGGGATACTATTATCTGATTTTTATTAATATCATTCATTTGAATTCCATTAGTGTTCAGAGGCCCTGGTTGAGACTCAGTCATAGTAATCTAGCTGTACCCCAAAGATCTCAGAGTTTAAATAGACAAGATAGGCAATTAGCAGGTAAATGTCCCACAACTGAGGAAAATTCAAAATGCCTAAAACCTTGTCATATCTTTGTTTGGTTTTTTACATCCCTCAGTAAAATGAGTGATCTGCAAAATGAGAACATGCTGTTCTCATCTTTCAGAAAAGTTATAGCATAACTAATGATAGTAAAATGCTCTAAGAGCCTTCTAACTGATATATTAGAAGTTCAAAGTGATGATGTTTTTCATATAATATGGATTTGAACTGTGTGAGTCTTTTGAATCAGTAGGTTTTAGTGAGAAATGTATTTCACAGGGAAAAGGCAGGGGGCTGCGAGAGTGTTTGTTTTAATAGTTCTGTCTGTATGTGTGTCTATACATGTGAGTGAACAAGAGATCAGCAGGGCAAAACGTACTATAAATGCTGTAAAGTCTCATACAATTGTGTCAAGCAGTAAACCCAAATGAACTTGCAAAGTCATGTACTAGTTCAATTTTGGAAAGGAAAACCTGGCTTTGAAGCCAACTAAATCAATCCCTAGTTCAAATTAAATTTGGAGTATCCTGTGAAGCTCCAATACACAACTCCAATAACAATCAGCACTTAAGGTGCAGGCAAATAATGTTTCATTTAAAAGAAATTGAATGAGGATTACTGACAGAGAAAGTTTTTGATGCTATTTTGTCATTAAAGTCAAATTATAGCATTATTGTTTTAATCCCATATGTCTCAACCATCTCTCACTCCTTCTGTCTCTCTTTAATGCACAAAAAGCCCTGTGCATGGTTGGTCTTGTCTTCATCTCATTAAAACCTTGCCATGCAAATGTATCATAAGTGTTGCCTGAAGACTTGTGTCTCATGCAAAATTTAGCTCAAACTCTACTGGCATCAAATAATTTGTTATGCACAAACCTTCTGTTTGGTTTGCTGACATTCCTTCTTAGCTGGCTCTCATAGTGGTTCATTATCTTGTGATATAGATTTCCAAGTATCATCTTTGTATTGATTTTCATATCTTTAATAACCACTCCACAGAAGATGGCTCCACTTGGTGTCATTGATCGCATCAAAAATTCAAGGCTTACAGAAATACTAGAGGGCTAATTGGTAGCAGAACATTTCAGACTTAATCTTAATGCAGTCTTAATCTTCTGCACTAACCTTACTTGAAGATTTCCTTACTGAGGCTAAAGAGAAACTAGTGAATATCTGGAAATTACCTGGTGAGATCAGGTAAGACCATGAGGACTGTAAATGTGGAAAATGGAGATAACAAAGATTAGATCTGAAAAACAACTTTCTTTTGTCTCTTCCCCTCCACCTAAGTATCCTCCTTAAAGAAGAGGCAGTACATAGTTCTCCTATTAGCTGTGTGGAAAAATGCATGTTCACTGCATCAAATACTGTTAAGTGGGCCAAATGGGACTGAGTTTCTGACTTGATTTAAAAAAAAACTATTAA
>NW_008824053.1:8522642-8528616 GCF_000699105.1 Pygoscelis adeliae | reverse complement strand
TCTTTCCAAAAAGAAGTGATCAAAAATAGGTAATTTTAATCTTTAATTTCTTATGTAAAAATTAAGGGCTCTAGTTGTAAGCTAGAGCTTACAACTTAGCTAAGCTAAGCCTCAGACTGTCAAGTCTTGGCTAGGTCTGAATTTAGAATATTTGAAAATTTGGGCCAGAACGGCAATCTGGGAGTCCTTCAGTCTGTTTAATTTGCTCTAATGTGTTGTTTAAAGCTTCTATTTCTTGTTAGGATTTTCAGCAATGTGAACTGTCAATGACAAGGAGGTGATATGTGTGTCCATATTTTTTCAGGACTGCATTTGTGACACTTTTTCACTAAGCTATTTTCCAGGATTTTGCACTGCTGAGTTATATTCTAAAACTTCAAAACAACTGAAAATAAACCACACTGAGCTACAAGGGATGTGTTTTTTTAGAAAATCCAGTGATGAAGAACGTATAGAGACAGCAACATGTTAAAACCAGGAAAGATAACTTCTCAAAAAAGCTGCCCTTGTAAATTATTAAAAAGCTGTTAAAAAAAAGTGTCTCCCAACAGCCACATGGTCTGTGGATTAAACATAGCAAGGCAGATTGTCCAGCTAGTACTACGAGTATCAATCAGGGCTACTCAATCAGTTCTTGCCAGTAAAAGGCATTGAGACAGCACCAAGTCTGCTAGTTCAGTCAGGCATGCCATCTGTGCGATGGGAACTGCCTGGTATGCTTCCTAAAAGATTAGAAGAACAGTTAGAAACATGGGATCTCCCATAGGAATGTGAGAGACATCATATGTCTGGGAACTTGGTGAGAATAAGAATGAAATTTATTCATAGACTAGGTTGGAATAACCTTGGTCACTTTTTGACAAATTTCTGGGGAGATCTCTGTCCATACAAAGCCTCTTTGGTAAGCAGACCTCTTTGCACTAGACCCTATCAAGTCTGTCAGCTTAGCACTAGTTTCTTTATGAACAACTTAAATTTGGAGCTGTCTGTAAGAAACTCACATTATTTTCGCAAAGTCCAATCAAAAACACATTACACGGTTAATGCATCCATACACCCCTCATGCCTTTATTATGTTTCTGTTGTCACTCTGACTGATAGGAAATTGTCCACATCAACTAAATCTTCTCACATAGGAATCTAGCGGCTCTTTCCATTTCAGATTTTTACTGTGTTCATCAGTATAACCTGACTGAGGAATGTATTCATGGAGTAAACAGAACAGTCAGGGAAATGCTGTCTCCTCATTTCCAGGGAGAGGGCCAGAAAATACAAGGTCAGTCTCTGCACTGCTTATTCACAGTGGTGAATAGTGACTCCCAGAATTTTTGTCCAACCCTGCAGGACAATTCCTATGAATAATTATAAGCGAATATATTCCTTAACCATCATCATGGCTGAGGGATTTATGGTTTGGCCAGGGTCAGCAGGTAGGCTGTTTGATGAGGGACAGTGATACAGCTGGAATGTAGTCTAAATCTACTGACTTCCAGCCTTCCAGTTTCTTTTAGTTTAGAATTGGCTTCTATTTAAAAAAAAGTGCGCATTCAGTGACATTTATTATGGACATGATATACAAGATGCGCACACTATCTACCAATAAACAGAATTGGAACATGTAACATTGACAAAAATTAGATGGCTGAACACTTGTACCTGAATTCAAATATAAACACAGGGGAAACTTCTCTTTGCCCCCCACAGCAACATAATACAAAAGGCTCCTAAAAAAGTACCGGAGGAAACATGATCCAGGTGTCTACTGAATCTCTGCCTTTCTGTCCTCTTAAGACTTTTTTCACCATCATTTTTTTTTCTAGCTATATTATTAATTTTTCAAGGATGGAGAGAAAGTGAGCAAAAAAGCTACTGGTGTTTCCATCAAAAAGCAAACGCTGAACAGTAAAAGCCTAAGAAATCACTTGTTTGCTTTCATTTCTACACAAAATGTTTTTATTCCATTCATTGTCTTGCTTTCAGAAAACTTCTGGTTTTGGAAGAAAAGACCTGTGGTCTCATGCCTTAGTTACATGCTATGAGAAAAAGGAAGAATTTCCAAGTATAACTTACAGCTTTTAGTAAGCATTATTCTTCAAATATATTCCCCACTTTGTCCACCTGCCAGTGTTCATAGTTCACGACACGTAGCTGTGAGGCCTGGTTGTGCTGCAGGACATAAGAGTAATTCCCATTGATTTCCATGGGTATTACATGCATCCTGCAGCGGGAGAGTAGGGCCCTCAGGTTTCACTGAATAGCAAATAGTCATGTAAAATCCACGGGTCCTATTCTTTCACTGCAGGATATGTTGAAGTCAATGGGAGTTACTTGTTAGATGCTGCGACGGGAAAAACTTATCCTTATAAGATAAAGCTGTCCATTCATTGTTGCATTTTGATGAATTTTGTACAAAGATCCTAGTAATCTCATTTTTTCTATAGAAAATATATTAGCTTCTGACCTTCTTTATTCCACTTCATAATAAAAAATGAAGGTAACCCCTAAGAAAACATATACAAAGCAAAAGCCCATGGAAGAAATGGGAGAAAACTGAATTTATGAAATCACCATGATTTTAGCACAGATGCTAAACAACTTTTTGTGAGAGATTGAAATGTGGTTATTCTCTAGAAATGCTCTCTGCTCACACCAGGTATCCCAACAGAAATATCCAGTGTTGATACTAGTGATCTAAAGTGATCCGAATAAGGAACTAGAAGTTGGCAAATCGATACAAAGTTTGGAATCTGTTTCTCAAACTTTTTCTTATGGCTTGGATTTTGAGGCTGAGTTCTGATCAAATCGAAGTTTGCACCCAAAGCAGAATTCAAATATCTCCTTCATTAGTATGTTATAACGTTAGCTGAAGGAAAGGGTTTCTTCCCCTCCCCCTGCCCGCTCCTACTCCTCCACCCCCAAGTGCTCTCCTTGGTAGTTTGAAAGCAGCAAAGAACTTAAGAAATCTGGGCAGTCTATCAGTTTGCTATGGTTCATTTTAGCTAATCCAGACACCCAGCACAGCAGGGGGAAAACTGCTGTATCTAGTGAAACAAGAGCATGAATAATTAAAACTCTGTTATTAATGAACTTCCAGTCGTTATGTAAATGAAACTGATTTCAAGTCTAATTTGTCAGCCTGAATTCTTTTTCTGTTCTCCTTTTGTCTAGGACAAGAACTCATCATAATGGACTTGATAATAAAACACTGCCAGACATGCTGTGTGCAGTGCCCATCTGAGTTAGGGCTTTTAGCATGGTTAATTGATACAGTTACTGCAGGATAAGTCTATAAGGCATTTTGTATGGCTTTACATTTTACAAGCTTGCCTTTTTTTTTTTTTTCTTTTGACAGTGCTAGCTATTCTTTGCACATTCCTCATTACCGGTTACCTTTACATGAGGGGTGGCTTGTAATTACTGGCTGGTAAATACTTTCCTTCGCATTTCGTCTGTTGTTCAAAGACAGCAGAGTTCAGAAAGGTCTGTGGGAAGGGAAGTCTGTAGTTATCAAACAATGGCTAACAGTCACCAGGAGAAAAAGCCTGTCAAAGCACAAGGCTGCCAGGCACTGGGTCCTTACCCCATTGTCTTGGATCAGGTGTCAGTCATCATCCTGCCCACTACATTTACTTTGATATGAAATAACCAGTATTGAAGTTATGTAGAAAGGACAGGCACTCCATTGGGAAGGGTGAGACTAGGATCCAAAGGAAACCCTGAATTCTAACTTTTTTGCTTCCACTAAAAACAGGCAGGACCCTTTGAAATAGCCCATACCCTATATTGACCAAGCTAGTGGTAGACAGTGGAATTTGTTGTGAAGTTGATGGGGCTGAAGGGTTACCTCCAAAATTTAATTTTCAAATAATGATTTTTTTTTTGTCCTCTTACTGTGTGTCCTGTGGTTTTTACCAGTTAAGTCACTTCTTTTTTTTCTTTTTTTTTTTTTTGTTCTTGTCAATACATTTAGTGTATTTTGGCCATTAGTTCAGATTTATATTGTTTTCAGGATCAAGTGTTTAACAGGAAAAAGTGCAAGTGAAGGTTCAAAAAGTAAGGAAGGAGAGGAGCATAAGCATATATTTCCATATGTACCTTGTGCTTGGAAAGGAAGAGGTTAACAAAAGAATCATCAAAATAGGATATTAAGAGAATTAAAAAAAAAAAAAAAAAGCTGTGGAAGAAACAGTGTCTGCAGTCCCCTGGCACCAGCCTAGGTCTGGTATCAAGGAGGGGACTGGAAAGTGGCCGTTCTACTCACAAGAAAACTGAAGTAAGAACTGTTTATTTTACCCTGTGTCAGAAACAACCCATCTCTTTGTTTGTCTTTTGCTCTTTGGGGCTTTTTGCTTTTTTTGGTATATTAAGCGTGCTCTTTTTGTGCCAATTTTTTTTTTAAATCAGCTTGTTTTCTTTAAAAGGGACAAAAAGCAAAGAAGGATCAGTAGTTCTATGCATAGGAAATTGAATAAGGGTGAAAAATTCTCTGCACAGAAGTGGGAAGACTTATATCTTAAAGGTTTCTTTTCTGTTTTTTCTTCTTTCCTCCACCTTAGGCTTTCTCTCTGTGCCATCTTTGTGCAGAAGTCTAACTAAATGCATACAGGGTAATGTTTAGAATTACCTTCTGAGGCATTTTTAGAGTAGACTGGCCTATTGGCCCTTCTTTAGCCTGGTGGGCCAAGTCAGAGGTCTCAACATTGTTGTGGGTGTGGGAGACCTGAGGCAAAATGTGGAGGCCTGGGAGCTGGAAAGAATTAAGGCAAGAGGAGGACAAGAAGTAGGTGGTGAGTATAGAGAGAGGTAGCATTTCCTTCAAATGGTAATGCTGGGACAACAGCAGTAGCAGAAACTTGGGAAATAATGAATCTATGGGTAAGGATAATGGGAAGCAGAGCTGAGGCATATAGGAAAGTGGCATTAAGTGATGGGAAGCTGGTCAGGTAGACAGCCTGTAGCAGGATTTTTTTTTTTTTTTTTGCATTGGTTAGAGACTGATGGCAGATTTTACAGGAATGGGAACCTGAGTGATTTCCCTTATTCAGCTTCCTTAAAGATACTCTTGAAAGTGCAGATTTTTTGCAGACTTTACATGTTAGGTGTTAGCAGGATTCTAAAGAAACTGTTGTTAACTGGAATTATTTTTAAATAAAGCTTTTGCTCTGAAATCATGTTCATACACCTTACCAGTGCTAACATACAAAGAGGCTGGATGTAGACTGCTACGTGAAGGGGACAGAAAGATCTCTCCAGGCTTTTGGGGCACATCTCTCAGTTCTTGGGTCAACTTGCCTTGCTCAGGCTGCAAATCCCACGGAGCTCACCTGGAGCCTGCAAAGGGGAATGCCTGTCTGCCAAAACCCTGCATGGTTGGGAGGGCTTCCAAATGTACCCCCAACCCACTGTGTCACACACTAAATTGTGATATGTAAGTTAATGTTCAACAAAACACTGTCCTGCCTGGAAGAGGTGCAAATACGACAGGAAGGAAAAAGTTTGGTGCTTTCTGCCTGTCGCTGGGTGGGACAGACACCAACCTCAGGGTTTGCTTTGGATAGCTGTTGGGGACATTTCAATTCTCATACTTTCTTTTCTTTCCTGTGCAAATTGTAGAAGGTAGTCAGGGAATACTGTGCGGTTTCTGTCAAAGGAGAAGGAAGTTTTAAAAGCAACTCCTTTCTGTCACACTGTGAGCTGGGAACTACATGGTGCTTTGAGCATTCTGTCAAAGAGGTTTGGTGTGCTCAGGGTATGCGTTAAAATTGCTGTGGGAATATTACCAGTAGAGAATATATTAGATGTGTTTTTGGAGGATGTCTTTTAATATCTGCTAGCCTGACTTTATTATTTTTATAATAATAAGACCTAAAATAAATTAGGTACTTGCTGAAGCTTTAAAACATTCTTGCAACATAAACATAGTGTAAAATCTAATTTAGTTCGAAGGTTAGAGCTGAAAAGAAGGAAAAAGAGG